>NC_083342.1:128330298-128630298 GCF_019175385.1 Lycium barbarum
AAAGAATACTAGAGGTGAATAGTCAACCAAAAAAATGCATGTCTCCTCCTAGAGCTATCAAATCTCCAATTACACAGCTACACCTTACTTTTAGTGGATGCTAAAACTTTTTTTATGCTCTTTTGGCCTTCTCAACATGCACTTGTACTTTTTTTAAAACATGCTAATTCTTATTCAAGGATATTTCCAAGGGAAAAAGATGCAAGTTTGAAGTTCTTAAAAATATAAATGTATGCTCAAAGTCAAAATTATTTGTTGCTTAGGCTATCCACTAACGAATATTATTGTTTGTTCAAAGTTTGTTGACACGAAACAAAAATTGAAAAGATACTTGCTTTCTGGTACTATTAATTGATTTTGCGTTTTTTATCCTCTTATGGGAATTTGTATCCCAAGGGAAAATGTTGCTCTCTTGAGCAGCTCAAATATAAGAACATTCTATGAAAGATTCCGTGCTTCATATAAGTTAAATCATCAGTTTGGTTCTACAATAAAATGTGAGGTCCACTCTATTCTATGCCACTTAAATATGCTAATTCATCCTTTATTCCATATTCTTGAAATTTGATGGAAGAAATTGGTTATTATAAATTAGGAAAGAAAAGCGGAGAGGGGAAGAGTGGACAAACAACGATTGAGCAAAGACACAGATGGCCAATGATAGGAACTAAACGAAAGTAACACAGATCATAGATGTATAACAGTGTATAGAAAGTACATAAAAACACTTGTATATAAAAAATCAAACATGGTACATCCAATTCAAATACTATAAAAGAATTACAATTTCTACTCCTAGCAGAAAGTAACCAATATGTGTGCCAAACTATCTCCATGTCATGACGGCCCATGCCGGAAACTTCATAGACTTAGATGGTAATCTCAAAGCATCAGTTGGGTACTTTCTAATAGAGTTACAATCGCATATAATTTACTCAAGGAGTAGCAGGTTTGTACGGTGGAGGGAGTGAAGGAAGAGTTGGCTTAGGCAGTTCTGGAATTTCAGGCTTCGGCATAGCTGGGACTTTTATCTTTGGAAGCTCTGGGACTTTTGGCTTTGGTAGTTCCGGGATTTCAGGCTTTGACGTAGCTGGAACTTCTGGCTTTGGAAGCTCTGGCACTTTTGGCTTTGGTAGTTCTGGGATTTCAGGCTTTGGCATAGCTGGGAGCTCAGGCTTTGGCATAGCTGGTACTTTAGGCTTTGGCATAGCTGGAACTTCAGGCTTTGGCATAGCAGGGATCTCAGGCTTTGGCACACCTGGTAGCTCGGGCTTTTTCATAGCGGGAGGAACCTCTGTCTTTGGCACTGCTGGGATTTCTGGCTTTTTCAAGGGAGGAAACTCGAGTTTTGGCATTACTGGAATCTCAGGCTTTGGCATAGCAGGAATCTCGGGTTTTGGCATAGCCGGGATCTCAGGCTTTGGCAAAGTTGGTAATTCAGGCTTTGGCATAGTTGAGATGTCAGGCTTTTTCATAGCTGGAGAAACCTCAGTCTTTGACACTGTTGGGACTTCTGGCTTTTTCAAGGAAGGAAGCTCGGGTTTTGGCATAGCAGGAAGCTCGAGTTTTGGCAATGTCGGTAATTCAGGCTTTGGGGCAACTGGTAGCTCAGGCTTTGGCATTGTTGGCATCTTAGGCTTTGGCAAATTTGGTAAATCAGGCTTCGGGACAATTGGTAGCTCGGGCTTTGGCACAAGTGGTACTTCAGGTTTTGGAATAATAGGAATCTCGGGCTTTGGAATGGCAGGGATCTCAGGCTTTGGTATTGTTGGATTCTCAGGCTTCGGCATAGTTGGGGTTTCAGGCTTTGGCAAGGCTGGGACTTTCGGGAGTTCTAGTTTAGGTGTCTCAGGGAGGGGTGTCTCTAGAAGGTGGCGTGCGGTTGCGCCAGTTATGTTGCCATTAATGAAGAATAAAATGAGAAATGCAAGTAGTAAGAGGGAGGATAGGTGGTAATTCTTAGCCATTTTTCTGTAGATCGCAGAAGCTTGAAGAAGAATGTGTATAGACTTAATGTGATTTGGATGTGGCATTGGCTTTAATTAAGTCATTTGCTTTATATAGATTTTAAAAAGTGCATGCAACAAGGACTTCAGGATTTTGTTTGTTACGGAAGGACCTGTGTAGGCAGGGGCGGACCTATGTGCTTTTTCGTGGTGCTCCAGCACCCGTTAAATCCAACGTAGACTGGGTATAGTTATATAAGAAATATATGAAATTTGGGTATAAATGTTAAAAAAGCACCCTGGAAACGAATAAGACAGTTGGGTGCTTGGATTTCCAAGTGGAACTTAAAGGCTTGGGTGGAAAGGGACCTGTGTTCGAACCTGTTGGTCAACATTTCATTTTTGGTAATAACAATATTAAATGTAGTTATCTTTTAGTTGCACCCACGACCCTTAAATTCTGGGTCCGCCACTGTGTGTAGGTGAACCTCTTATCCACTTAGCTTCTAGTTGGTACCTCAAAAGTCAATCTGGATTACCTAATTTGTTTAAACCTGTCACTTACATATGCTACATATCCGTTTTGCTGGCAACCTTTTATAATGATCCTCTGTTAAGCTGTTTTCATTTCTTTATAAAGAGAAAAGTCCTGGATTTACATTTTACTGCAAATCTTCATTTTGGTCTCCACCTAATGGCTTTATGACTCGAGAATATTGACTGGAATTACAACTATTAAAAAGAGAGGTGATTATAATAAGCTGACACTTAGGGTGTGTTCAGTATGGAGGAAAATGTTTTCCTAGAAAATACGTGAATTTCCACTTATTTTCTCATATTCGTTTGGGTAGTGAAAAATAAGTCAATTTCTTACTTATTTTCTCATGTTCGTTTGGTTGATAGAAAACGTTTTCCGGAAAATACTCATCCAAGCCTCACCAACTCCAACTCCAACCCCATACCCCCACACCCCACTCCTACCCACCCACGTACGCCCTTACCCCCCTCCCCCACCAAAAAAAAATTCTTTTGATTTTTTTTTTTGTTTTTTGCACCCCACCCCCACGCCTCACCAACTCCAATCCAACCCCATACTCCAATCTAACGAAAAATAAATGACAAGTTGCATCATGGAGTCAATGCACAAAAAATAAAAAGCTAAACGAGCTAACCTAAATTTAAAAAAAAAAAAAAAAAAAAAAAAACTGAGTTTGACCCAGAACCTAACTTGAATTTTGGGAAATCCCAGTTTAAAGGCATCACTGTCAGTAATCATGCATAAAACTTCCACTTTGTACAGTTTACATTTAGGTTAAATCTGCACATTCAACTTTATGCATTCTTGAATGAGTATTACCCAATTGAGTTTTCAAGAAAGATGAGACTCTTGATTGATCATAGCACTTGTCAAGTTTAAGTTCCAAAAATAATAAAAAACACTATTGAAAAATCACGTTAGGTGTAATCCTCATTATCAAAGTTCATTTAATTATAAAGGTGCTCCTGATTATGAGAGCAACGTCTGATTATAAATCAATTTGGTTCCGATTTAATTTTGAGGATTATGATATGATAAAGAAACCGAAGAAAGGCTGTGGCCACAGGGAACGAGTCTTTAATTTTGCGAATGCCCCTATTTTGGGTTGGTATTTAATTTTTGTCCCTCGAATGGATGGTCTTTAATTTTTGTCCTTCGACATTTTAAGTAACAAAAACGTGACCGAGAATACCCTTGACATAAAAAAAAACAAGTAAAAATCGGTCTACCCTTATCTAATGACCTAATTTTGCAAGGCATAAGTTTAAAGAAATTTTTGTCTTATCCAGCATAAGTTCTGTAGGAATTAAGGTATCCGGCATAAGTTGTGTAATGTCACGCCCCGAACCTGGGCCTGGACGTAACACGGCACCCGGTGCCTGATTGCATGTGACCGAGCGAACCGACTGGCTGACTGAATCAACATGTGATATCAAAACATAATTGAATGTGGAAACAACTAAACACATGCTGATATACTAAAGGTTTGACTGAAATCATAATGCGGAAATACATAGACAATCTGAAATATATCTAAAAGTAGCCAACATGGCTAAACCAAAACGACTGAACAACTGCTATCAAGGCTAACATAATAAATATCTGACTGTCTGAACTGTGTCTATGAAGCCTCTAAGAGCACTGAATAATAAAGCTATCTATAAACTGAAATGACTGGATAGCTGACAACGCCCCGAAGGAAATTGGGGCTCACCAGTAGCTGATACGTGCTCCTAAATAGCTGAGTCGTCAACCTGTGTATCGTTGCCTGCATCGCGAGATGCATGCCCCCAAGCAATAAAAAGGGACATCAGCACATTTGAATTGTACTGGTATGTAAAGCAACTGAAGCAATAAAATACTGAAACTGAAACTGAAACTGAACTAAATAGGAAAGCAAGAAGCTGAAGTACTCCCTGTTCTGGATGAAGAATCACCTGTAAAACTGTAAATATAACTGTGGCCTAGGGCCCAAATAATGTGCACAAAAACTGTGGCCTCAAGCTCAAGCAATACGTATGCATAAACTGTGGCCTAGGGCCCAAAAATACAGATACAGGTGTTCAACATTAACAATTTACAAGATTGAGACTGGCTATAGCTGATAGCATGATAACTGTTTCTGATTATGGGACTCATGCAAATAACGGGTTATACACTGACTGAGACTCATGTGATAACTGTTGACACCCAATTTTGTCCCTCTTTTATTTAATTTACTCGGGTTTCTAAATTTATTGACGAGCTAAATACTTTATTTTCACTACTATTATTTTCGCTACTTTTATTTTTAACATTACAAGTATTACTTTACCACAAATTTTTAATGATTCGTCATCATTTCATTTTCGGGTTTGGACTCGTTAAATTAATTACAAGACAACGCTTCGCAAAATATTTACTTTTACATTATTAATTATTTATCATCTTTACCAGTTATTAAATTAGAAGCCCAAGAATTATTAAATAGCGGAGGAAGGATCAACAATTTTCAGCCAAATTAATAGCCCAAAATACCAATACAACATTATTTTCCTACTCAAATAAATAACCCACATTTAAATACCCAATCCACATTTTAACCCAACTAAAATACTAAACGGACCAGCCCATTACCCCTAAATAAACGGACCAGCCCACTACCATTTCAGTCCAGCCCAGCACCCGACCCGCTCCACTTCTTTTCCTCTTCTCCTTTACCCTAAACCTAATCCCATTTTCCGCCTCTTTTTTTTCCTCTTCTTTTCTTTCCCCCTTTTCTCTCCTCTCACCATCGCCGCCGCCTCCTCTCCTCTCCTCTCCTCTCTCTTCTTCCACGCTCTCTCCCACTCACCCCTGTCCCCCGCGTTCTCTGTCACCCACTCACCCCTGTTCCCCGCTTCCTCTCTCTCATACGCCCCCTCTAAAACCCTATAAATGGGTGGCAAATTGATTCGGAAAAGGGGGGGGGATTTTTGGCTCTTGAATGGTTTATTTGTTTTAGGAACAAGAAACCCGAATCAATGGAGAAGATTTAGAACCGAAATCCCTACCAAAGCATCAATCTTAATCAACAAAGACGGCGAACGATTACTCTATTAGCCTTTCATTTTCTGTTTAAAACTTTAATTTCTTCAGTTGATTTTGAGTTCGTCTTGTTCGAAACATAGATTCGACGACCTCGACACCCCAGTTCATTGCGCACAAAACAGGTAAACCTCGATACATTTATTACTCCTAGTCTTTAGTCCTTGCTTTAGTTAAATTTTTAGCTGATTCTGCTATTTTAGTTATGTAGTTTCGTTGTCGTCATATCATTTTTTGATGTTTGGGAGCTGTTAGGATAGGTTGATTAATTGCTAATTGAATTTAAAATGTAAACTGTAGTTTGGGTGATTAGGCTGAATTTCCCAGAACTCAGAACCCATTTAGAACTAAATATACATATGGTATACAATGAACTATTAAGATAAGGCGAAGGTATATATTCGCTATACGTCCGATATACACACTGGGTTGTGTATATCTTAAGTATATCATGTATATAATTAAAGCAGTTCAATACTGTCCCTCTTTTGCTCTATTTGTCCTGAGTGATGTATTGTGATATATAATTAGTTTACTCGAATTTGGATATAATGAAATGATTATGTCCTATGTCGATGTGGTTTGTTGATTTGATCTGATCTTTATCTTGTTTTCTGCGTTCAGCTCTGTTCTGGGTAAATTTATGTAGTTAGATTAGTTTAGTTTAGTTTATTTCTAATCTGGTACGTTTAAATCGCTCGTTTATATCCCTTAGCGTAATATCCCTTCTCTCACGTGAAAAACTGAACCTGTGTGTTTGAATCTATACAAGAAATTGCGATCGATGATAAATTTTCCTCAATAACTGAAAATGATCCTAATGCTTTGATGAGTTGTCCTACTTGAACTCTGTTTATGCTGCGAAAGTCTTATATGCTTGTCTTGAATATATATCATCTTGTCATCTCTAAAAGTGATTTTCTTCAAGTAGATAACAGGCACGATATCATGTCTCACTTAGTTAGCTTAAGAACAACCTCTAGTTTGTTTTATGTTTTGAATCAATGAACCTTCATTCCTTAGGGAACACTGCATTCTTTTTCTCTTGACCTGCTGTTGAACCTGAGTTCTGAACTTTCAATTTTTATCTTCAACTAAGAAATCCTTTTCTTGTAAACTGAGTTTTGAATCCAAAATGTCCTTAAGGTGTTTTTTTTGTAGACTGTTATTGCATTAGAAGGATTGTAGCCAAAATTCAGTTAAGGCATCAGAATCTTTTTTTTTGTGTTTTCCGTGTTGTGAAATGAACTACTGTGGTTTGTTATAACAGATAATCTAACACAAGTTCAATACAATTTACTACATACGATGATCCGGTTAGCTCGTATGGATTCAGGTAGTAGAAAATGTCTAGATGCAGTATATGATTGGTTCTGAGTTTTGTTTTAAGTGTATGATAGTTCAGCTCTGTTTGTTTGTGCTTAAATGCCCGAGTGCTGTTTATCAGTTTAAGCATGTCAAAAAAATGTAATGTTTCACTCTTTAGTGAATGTTTTGATCCCATCCTGTCATTTTCAGTTTTGTTCCTGTATTTTTTGATGTCTTAAGTCTTTGGCTTTTGTTCTGTTTCGGTTAAAATGCAGTTCATGTTAGTTGATTGAATTTTTTGAGTGTTTCGCTTTACATGGGTATGAAAATGATTCATTTCCTTTTCAGTTTCCTCTCAATCTGCCCTGTTATCTTTCTTTTTTTCATTCCCCATATCATGTTGTCAAGATAAGGTAAACTTATACTTTGGATAAGGACGTTGTTATGTATTTAGAAAGTAAGTTCTATGTTTATGTGTGAATGGAACTTTGGTAAAAATGCTTTCTATTGATTTTTCAAACGAAGGAATTAGTTTCGGGAAAGATAAAAGGAATAAGTAGGAGCCCAGTATTGTTGAAAGGAAAATGAAGGACAAGGATGTCAGTTGGTGTTTTACAAGATTAGTTGATCACTTGTTTTCAACTCGATAAATCTGTATAGTTTGTCTTTTCCTGCCCTATACTGTTTTTTTTTTTTTTGTGTTAAATCAAATAAACTTATGATAGCTGAAACCTAAATCAAATAGTTTGGGATATGATCGATGCCTGTTTGATGAATACTTTGTGGAAGGTGTGGCAAATCTTCAAATACTTTAAGATGCACCTAGCTGCAGCCTTGTGATGCAATGAACGGCTGTGCATTTTGGTCTTTCTATTGCCATTTATTGCTGTTACTTTGCTGCTGCATTAAAGTTGTCACTACGTTGTATCTTTCTTTATATAGTAACAGTGTGTATCTCTATTTTGCCTACTGTTTGCATACACCTAAATTTGTCTATTTATTAGTATCACATTAGCATCTGTTTAATGTTCTAATCTTTCTTTATTTCTTTGTTTGCATGAACACCGGAGCCGAAGAGTTTCACTTTGAGACTCCACGACATCGCTGCCACCCGAAGTCATACATCATTCTTCTTTCGGTCCCGCTGTTAAATAACGACATTGAAAGGATTTCCTCCTTTCGCAGAAGTCGGACCCGAGTCGATTACCTTATTCCGTCTCCGTCTTGTCTTCTATATGACTTGTTGCTTGTTGTTCGACTGCATAGTGTTCGGTAAAATGGACATAACTTCTTGTACAGAGGTCTATTTGGGCTCCACAATATACCGTTGGAAATATATTTCAAGGGGCTAAAACTTTCATGTTTTAAGTTTCCTCAAATTCCCAAGGGATTTTCACCAAATTTTACTGGAAGGCAGACGTATCGAAAACTTAGCCGATTCTATAGAATTTTAAGTGCCTTACTATTAGCCATATTGTGACGATCATATCTCCTTGCTCCGATCTCTGATTGTCCTGGTCCTTATATCGTTAGAAAGGTATTTCTACATACTACAACTTTCCTTAAGGGTACTTTCCCAAATTCCCAACTAATCAAGGAGTTATTGCTGCCCGAAGTAGGCCTATCAACCATTTTCGCAAAACGTTCAAACCTTCAGTTTTTCCACTAAAGCTCTAATGATATGAGTCTAAACTTAGTTCGAAGATACGGGGTGTTACATGTAATGACTAATTTGCCAGTATAAGTTTATATTTTGCATCATAATACAACACAGGTTACGCCTTACAAGGCATAATTTAGTTCCTACAGAAAAGTTCTCTAAACTTATGCCGAGTTGATTATTACACAACTTATGCCGCATAACTTCATTTCTAAACTTATGCCTTGCGATTTTTTTGGTAAGAAAATAACGAACTCATCGACTCTACTAGGACTCGAACCCAGAATCTCTTGTTTCGTAGACCAGTGCCTTATCATGGATTAGGGTACTTTGTCCACAATTTTTCATTAAATGAGAAGCAGGGCCAAAAATTAAAGACCAGCAATTTGAAGGGAAGTGCGCCTGAAGGGCAATCCGCACAAAAAATGACAGGAACCAGTGATTTTTCTGGCTCGATGTTGTCAAGAAAAAATGTGCGGGTTGAACTGGTCAAAATAGGTTGGGCTGAAATTGATTAGGCTAAAATAGGTTAAAAGCAGGTCATAAACCCAACACGCTCAATTCTTACACAAGTTTAGTTTCTTAGTTTGTTCTTCTATAATCCTTAAAAGTATCTAATAAAACTATTTTTTCCCTTTATTATGACTATTATATGACTTATTAAATACTTAACAATAATGTCTTTTGAAAATCTTTTGACAAGGTTGTTATAAGTTAATTTGGGATGCATATCAGCTTAATTTTTAGATGGGCTGAAATGGGATGAGCTAATTAATGAGTGGGTCAATTACCCGTCCAAAATTGAACGGATTGAGCGGGTTATGTTTTCATGGGCTAATTTTGTCACTCCTAATTACCCTGATCATTGTTTCAACAAAATTTTGATTTTAGTTTAGTAATAATATCAAATAAGTAAGAATTTAGTTTTTTTAAAGGAAATGGAGAGTAAATTACAAGGTGAGAGATGGAACATTCACCAAGCAGGTGAAAATTCACATAATCAATCAATTGGACTGATAAATAGTGTAAATATGTAGTAAAAGAATATTTTGTAAATCTTCTATTTTAGGTTAGTATAGTTTGTATCCTAATAGGACATTGTAACTATGGTATATTTACCAACTCAATTAATGAGAATGATCACGGAATTAATCTCTTTCATGGTATCAGATACTAGGGTTTCTTTTCCTTCTCTTCCGCTGCCCTAATTCTCCGACGTCCTATACCCACTTTTCCGACGTCTTCTTCTTCTTCTTCGATTTCCGTCCATTTTTCTTGCCTTCCATCAATGGCAGACACCAAGTTCCATCCTGCTTTGGTTGTCTCCAACATCAAGAATCACATCCCAATCATTCTTGAGATGGAAACGGATCATTATTCGGCTTGGGCCGAATTATTCAAACTTCATGCCCGGTCTCACCGTGTCCTTTCCCACATTCTGCCAACTGGAAAGGAGAAGGCTCCTACCACCGACGACGAAAAGGAGTTGTGGTCCACTTTGGATGCCACGGTACTTCAATGGGTATATGCAACCATCTCCATGGACTTATTGCATACAATCATTGAAGAAGACCTATCGGCAAAGGAGGCCTGGGATCGCCTCCGTAATCTTTTTCAAGACAACAAAAACTCCCGTGCCGTTGCTTTGGAACATGATTTCTCTCATGTCAAGATGCGGGATTTTCCAAACGCTTCGGCGTATTGCTAACGTCTCAAGACCTTGGGCGATCAACTTAAGAGTGTGGGGGCTCCGGTGACCGACAACCGCCTCGTTCTCCAACTGGTGGCTGGACTCCCAGAGGCATACAAGAATTTGGGTACCTACATCTGCCAAAGTAAGCCTCTTCCACCATTCTCCGAAGCTCGGTCAAGTTTGTGCCTTGAGGAAAAGGCGTTGGCTGAAATGCACGATGACTCGCCCGCGGCTATGGTGGCTAATTCCAAACGTGATTTTGATGACTCTTCTCATCTGGAAAATTCTGGTCGTTTTCACCATCATCGGGGCAAAAATAACAACAAAAACCGTGGCTCTAGCGGCGGGAATAATAACGGCGGTGGCCGTGGTTCGGGCGGCGGCAGTGGCAGCCGACGCCGTGGAGGACGCCCCTCAGGTGACCAGCAGCAGTGGCAACAGCCCTCCTCACCGTGGCAGTGGGGTTGAATGCCTCAGTGGGCTCCCCCTTGCCCGTATCCTACCATGCAGTGGGCTCGGCCACAGCAGCAGTGGCAGCCGCCATCTTCTTCGTCTGGCCCGAGGTCGCTGGCCTAGCCTGGAATTTTGGGCTCGTGACCACAGCAACAGGCATATGCAGCCGCGGGCCCCCCGACGCAATGGACTCCGACGGATATTGAATCGGCCATGCACACGATGACGTTGAACCAACCCGATTCGAATTGGTATATGGATACCGGCGCCACGTCCCATATGACATCCACAAAAGGTACTCTCTCGTCTTATTTTAATTTGAGCAATCATAATACTGGCATTGTTGTTGGTAATGGTAATTCAATTCCAATTCGAGGTTGTGGTTATGCTAAATTGCCTCCCCCCAACCCTCCTTTATTGTTAAACAATGTTCTTCATGCGCCAAAACTCATAAAGAATTTGATATCGGTTCGTAAATTTACTACTGATAACTATGTGAGTGTTGAATTTGATCCTTATGGGTTTTCTGTGAAGGATTTCCGGACGGGGATGGCTCTCATGAGATGCAATAGTAGGGGTGCTCTCTATCCATTGTCCACCTTCAAATTTTCCACCAATTCACCGTCGACTTTTGCTGCCTTGTCTTTTACCCGTTGGCATGATCGTTTGGGCCACCCGGGAGCTTCTATTTTGGATTTTCTTAGGCGTAATAAAAGCATTGAATGTAATAGTTCTAGTTCATCTAGTATTTGTCATTCTTGTGTTCTTGGTAAACATGTTAAGTTGCCATTTGCTAGTTCTATTTCCGAAACTTTGTTTCCATTTGACATTATTCATAGTGATTTATGGACTTCTCCAATTTTGAGTTCTATGGGCCATCGTTATTATGTTCTGTTTTTGGATGATTTACCAACTATTTGTGGACTTTCCCTTTGGCTAGAAAATCTGATGTTTACTCAAAATTCATGGATTTTAAGACCCATATTCTTACTCAATTTGAACGTCCTATCAAGAATGTCCAATGTGATAATGGGAGGGAATATACTAATAGCCAATTCGGAAAGTTTTGTGCGTCCAATGGGATGTCTTTCCGTCTTTCGTGTCCTTATACATCCTCTCAAAATGTGAAAGCAGAAAGAAAAATTCGTTCACTAAATAATGTCATCCGGACTCTTCTTGCTCATGCTTCCATTCCTCCGTCTTTTTGGCATCATGCATTGCAAATGGCGACGTATCTCCTTAATATTTTACCAAGTAAGCTATTGGGTCACAAATCACCTTTAGAGGTCCTTTACCAACGGAAACCATCTTACTCTCATCTCCGAGTCTTTGGGTGTTTATGTTATCCCCTTTTTCGGTCTACTACTATTCACAAGTTGCACCCTCGGTCAACTCCATGTGTTTTTTTGGGATATCCACCAAACCATCGTGGCTACAAATGTTTTGATTTATCTTCAAATAAAATCATTATCTGTCGTCACGTTTTATTTGATGAGACTCAATTTTCGTTTTCCAAATTCCATACTCCGGCTCCCACCACTTATGACTTCTTTGATGATGGCCTCTCTCCTTACTTGATCCATCATATAGCCGCCAGGCCTCCATCGCTGCCCTGTCCCACTCCGTCGCTGCCCGCGACACAGCACCACGCCGTCCCCTCCCAACTTGGGCAGCAGCCTCCATCGTCCTCTACGCAGACCACTCCGCCCCTCTCCCCCACCAGCTTGCCACCAGCCCGCCAAATTCGACCATTCCTACACCTGTCCAGCCCAATACCCGCACTCACATGGTCACTCGTAGTCAGCGCGGGATTTTCAAACCCAAGCACCCATTTAATCTACATGCGACTGTTACCAAGTCCCCCATACCTCGTAAACCGTTGGATGCACTACGTGACCCGAATTGGAAATTGGCCATGGATGGTGAATATGATGCTCTTATTAAAAATAAGACGTGGGATTTGGTACCCCGTCCACCTAAGGTGAATGTTATTCGGTCTATGTGGATTTTCACTCATAAAGAAAAGTCTAATGGTGATTTTGAGAGGCATAAAGCCCGTCTTGTAGGTGATGGCAAAACACAGCAGGTTGGCATTGATTGTGGTGAGACTTTCAGTCCGGTCGTAAAGCCAGCAACGATCCGCATTGTCTTAAGCCTAGCTCTATCTAAGCATTGTCCCATTCATCAGTTGGATGTCAAAAATGCATTTCTTCATGGCGAGCTCAAGGAGACGGTTTATATGCATCAGCCTATGGGTTTTAGAGACCCATCTCGTCCCGATTATGTGTGTTTGTTGCGCAAGTCCTTATATGGGCTTAAACAGGTACCGAGAGCTTGGTATAAAAGATTTGCTGACTTTGTTTCTTCCATTGGTTTTGCTAATAGCAGGTCTGACCACTCCTTGTTCATCTATCGCAAAGGCCACCACTTGGCTTACATTTTACTATATGTGGATGATATTATTCTTACTGCTTCGTCAGATGCTCTCCGATGTTCTATTATGGACCTTCTTGGCTCAGAATTTGCTATGAAGGACTTAGGTCCTTTGAACTATTTTCTTGGCATTGCGGTGACCCGTCACAAGGGGGGTATGTTTCTATCACAACGAAGTTATGCGGCGGACATTATTGAACGTGCAGGAATGTCCTCGTGTAAGCCTTCTTCCACTCCAGTTGACACTAAACCGAAGGTCAGTGCCTCTTCTGGCGATCTGTGTGAAGATCCCACTCATTTCCGGAGCCTTGCAGGTGCTCTTCAGTATCTTACCTTCACCAGACCGGATATTTCTTATGCTGTCCAGCAGATTTGTCTTCATATGCATGCTCCACGAGATACGCATATGGTTGCTCTTAAGCGGATTATTCGGTATATTCAGGGTACACTTGATCATGGTTTGCATCTCTCCTCATCGTCAGTTACTGATTTGGTTTCATACACTGATGCTGATTGGGGGGGGGGGGGGGGATGTCTAGACACCAGACGCTCGACCTCGGGTTATTGCGTGTTTTTGGGAGATAATTTGATATCCTGGTCATCTAAGCGCCAACTTACTCTTTCCCGCTCTAGTGCGGAAGCAGAATATAGGGGGGTCGCTAATGTTGTTTCTGAATCATGCTGGATACGTAATCTTCTCTTGGAACTACATTGTCCGATCCCTAAGGCTACTTTAGTTTATTGTGATAACGTCAGTGCCATTTACCTGTCAGGAAATCCAGTCCAACATCAGCGCACCAAGCACATTGAGATGGATATACATTTTGTTCGTGAAAAGGTGGCGCGCGGCCACGTCCGTGTCCTTCATGTTCCGTCCCGATATCAGCTCGCCGATATTTTCACTAAGGGACTGCCACAGGTCTTATTTGAGGATTTTCGGGACAGTCTCAGCGTTCGTAAACCTCCCGTTTCGACTGCGGGGGTGTGATAAATAGTGTAAATATGTAGTAAAAGAATATTTTGTAAATCTTCTATTTTAGGTTAGTATAGTTTGTATCCTAATAGGACATTGTAACTATGGTATATTTACCAACTCAATCAATGAGAATGATCACGGAATTAATCTCTTTCATGGACGACTAAAGTTCTTTAAATTGTTTAGTTTTATTTAATTTGTTTAGTATAGATTAGATTTTCTTCAATTGCCAACTACTAATCTTAAGACGTAATGTGACTGGCTAAATTGCATTTGTTAACTTTCTCACCATGTGTGGTGCGAGTAAAGGGAAAAAAAGAAAAGAAAAAGAAATCCTGTTCCTTTATCGAATTCAAATTTTATACATTGGCAAATGAAAGTTTGTTTAGAGTATTGGTTGTATAGTTTAACATATTATCTATGAATTGACGTGTGTTGACACTTCAATACGAGACCAAATTTATCTTAGTTGACAAAGACAATTGCAGTTAGTGGGATCAAGTAATATGCTTACATCCATTTTTAATCTGTACGACTTTCCCAAGTGGACGATGACTATACATTAGTAATATCATACGTAATATTCTTACAGCTAGTGTCAGCACTGGTGCAATAACACGTCGTCAAACAAAAATTACGAGTGTCTTTTTTTTTTTTTTTTTTAGTTTGCTATGAAAGTTTGCTAGATATTACGAGTGTCAAACAAAAAAACCATACGTTTAATTTTCTTATATCTAGCTAGAGAATTTATCTTGGATTACTTGTTAATAAAACTATAAAGAAGCAGAGTGATTTAAAGAAATACCCACCTTATACATCAGATAATTCTCCTACAAGTCTTGTACACCTCTAGTAAAACATGAATTGAACTTTAACAGGATATATATATCACAATATTAATATGATCGTCGGGTTGTTGGTTCTTTCCTACTCTACATAGAATTATGGATTTTATATGAAATGTACAAAACATTTTTTTTTTCAAATGAAATGTACTAATCTACTATGGCAATTTTTAGCCATTCGTGGCTAGAGTGATCAAAAAAAAAAAAAAAAGCTGAGGTAAATAAAATTATATTTGTGTATCTAATTTTTCACCGTTGTGGCCTTTGTTATAAATTAAGATTATGGTTGTAAATTCATAATAGACATGTCCCTGGTTGCTTATAAATTACATGCCTCAAAATTCTTTTTAAGAAACAATAATAGATTGATAATTTTAATTTTGATAAAATTAACTACAATATCTTGATCTGATAAGTGATAACTACCAGACATGCAGTTCCACTAATTAAGAAGTTATTTTCTATTACATAACTGAAAAATTGGCTGTTGAAATTGAAAGCTTATTCAGAAAAAGTCGACTAATTCTTTAGTTAGCTAGGAGTAATATACACCAAATTAAAACGCGTGAAGTGCATTTTCAGAGCAATCAATCCCACTGGCGCTTAAATTTTATAGTATGTCTATATTTATGAGACTTAAAAAATGGTAACATATCGCTGAAAGAAGAGGTAAAGAATCAACAAATAAAATTGACTGAGCAAAATCTGAAACAGCTAACGACAAAACTTATATATATATCAAAGTAACTCCCGAATGTCACATTGCTTATAGCTTTAATACACCATATAAGAAATACATACAAGTAAGACTTAATAACTCGTTAACCAAGGTACATTCGAGACCAAATACTACAAATTAATTATTCTGCCAACAAAGCACACGAACGACAACGTAGTTACTCAAGGAGTAGCGGGTTGGTGTGTTGGAGAAAGCGTAGGTTTTGGCCAACTTGGAAGCTTGAGATTTGACACAGCTGGGACCTCAGGCTTCGGCCAAGATGGAAGCTTGGGCTTTGACACAGCTGGGACCTCAGGCTTCGGCCAAGATGGAAGCTCGGGCTTTGGCACACTTGGGATTTCAGGCTTTGGCCAACTTGGAAACTCTAGCTTTGGAGCAGCAGGTGTCTCAGGCTTTGGCCAAGATGGAAGCTCAGGCTTTGCACGCTTCGGCGCAGCTGGTACCTCAGGCTTTGTCCAAGATGGAAGCTCGGGCTTTGGCCAACTTGAAAACTCGGGCTTTGGAGCAGCAGGTTTCTCGGGCTTTGGCCAAGATGGAAGCTCGGGCTTCGGCCAACTTGGAAACTCAGGCTTTGGAGCAGCAGGTTTCTCGGGCTTTGGCCAAGATGGAAGCTCGGGCTTCGGCGCAGCTGGGACCTCAGGCTTTGGCCAAGATGGAAGATGGGGCTTTGGTGCAGCTGGGACCTCAGGCTTTGGCCAACTTGGGAATTCTGGCTTTGGAGCAGCAGGTTTCTCAGGCTTTGGCCAAGATGGAAGATCGGGCTTTGGCAGACTTGGAATTTCAGGCTTTGGCGCAGCTGGGACCTCAGGTTTTGGCCAAGATGGAAGCTCGGGCTTTGGCCAACTTGGAAATTCGGGCTTTGGAAAAGCAGGTTTCTCGGGCTTTGTCCATAATGGAAGCTCGAGCTTTGACACAGTTGGGATTTCAGGCTTTGGCGCAGCTGGAACCTCAGGCTTTGGCCAAGATGGAAGTTTGGACTTTGGCCAACTTGAAAACTCGGGCTTCGAAGCTGATGGGCCCTCAGGCTTTGGACCAGCGGGTATCTCTGGCTTTGTCCAAGTTAGAATTTCGGGCTTTGACACATGTTTTTGCAAGGTTGAATCTTTCAAAAATTCCGATTTAAGAATTTTAGGGAGAGGCGTCTCTAGAAGGCGGCGTGCAGTTGCAGTAGTTATCATGTGGTCTTGCATAAAATAGATAAATGTGAGCAGGAAGAGGGAGGTTAGGTTGTAATGCTGAGCCATTTTTTTTCTCAGATCCAAGAAGCTTAGAGAAAAATGTGTTAAAAGCAAATGAAAATTTGATATTCCGTTGTTTTTCCATATGGCCTTATATAAGTTTTACATGCATGCAACAAGGAGGATTTGAAGGGATATGTTAGTTGAACTTTTCACCTATTTGCCTGCCAATATTATGGTATCTTGAATTTGTCTTATGGTACCTATATTGCTCAAATATAGATATTAAAAATATATCTAATAAGGTAATAGTCAAAACTCGTCTTACTGATCACATCTATTCAGTTGGCACTGGGTAGAAAATGCTTGTGACAGTTATACGAAAATAATGGTGGCATTGCATTTTACTTAGAGCAGCTTAATAAGTCAAAGAAAATAGCATTTTTTTTTATAAAATCCTATACGATTGTAAAATAAACTCCTCTATAATTGTAAAATAAAATATTGTTAATTTAGCCTTCTACTCTATATTCTAGGTTTTCGATGGTAAGGAAATAAAATATAATTATAGAGGACATATACATGGTCTTATGCTTTTTTGAGAAGCAATGCCAGCAGCGCTTTATTCATAAGATACTAAAAGTAGGAACTATCTAAAGCTAAATTGAATTACAAAATATTCATAAAAAAATGAACGACCATTTACCCTTTTTCTGAATTCTACTTCTGAATTATTGTTATGCCAAAAAGTAAATTCATCTCCTAATAAATGATAGTAAATTTATAATTTCATACTGTAATTATCCTGGTGAATGAAAAGGCCATTACTGAAAGATACTGTAACGAACTAAGTAAATGATAAAATTAAATCCAATTACACAGAAAAAAATGGTGTCAAATGCTCTCTTTACCGCATTGAATACGACCATTCATTTGGATGATGCTAAAGATACCTATATATAACATAAATTTCAAAAATATTGCAGGGCTTTAATTAAATACGGAAATATTGAATTGATTTGTTTCAATTTTCATGTTGTTAAAGAACTTAAAATTGGCAGAAAATGCTTATATCAAAAATGGAATCTTATCAACGCATATTCTATCGGCCTTGAAGAATGAAAAGAGCTCGGAAGGCTAATGGTGCTAATTATTATTACGTGCTGCCAGGAAGTGAGATTCAAATTTGATTCTTTCAAATTCATATGCATTAGTTGGTACGTATATCTATTGTTGGAAGAAATTTTCTTTAAATGTTCATTTTCTAAAATATTAGAAGATAGGATTCATTTTATTATTTTAAATAAGATCTTAACATTCTAAAGTTTAATCTTTAGTGCATATATGTGTTATCAATATCAATGTCGTAAATGATTTAACTATCTGATGCCAATGTCTTTTTGCATTTTTCTAAAACATGACATCTCTAAGAAATAGTAGATTTTACTTTGACTTTAATAGCAGATTTATGCCTTTCAAAAATGGGAAACAGCTTGTGAGGCTTCTTACCAAATATGATTATCGCACTATTTGGGGTTCTTCCAAACATCAAACTTGTTTTTTGCAAAGAATACTAGAGGTGAATAGTCAATCAAAAATGCATGTCACCTCCTAAAGCTATCAAATCTCCAATTACAGCTACACCTTACTTTTAGTGGATGCTAAAACTTTTTCTTTGCTCTTTTGGCCTTCTCAACATGTACTTGTACTTTTAAAACATGCTAATGCTTATTCAAGGATATTTCTAAGGAAAAAAAAATATGCAAGTTTGAAGTTCTTAAAAATATAAATGTATGCTCAAAGTCAAATTATTTGTTGCTTAGGCTATCCACTAACGAATATTATTGTTTGTTCAAACTTTGTTGACACTAAACAAAAGTTGAATAGATACTTGCTTTCTAGTACTATTTGTTATACCCATTTTAACCGGGTTAAAGCACAGTATAACATATTGGAGATTCCTAAATTGCTTTATTTTAAGGAGTCGCCACCTAATTGATTTTAAGGTGAATTAGGGCACCTAATTATTAACTAAGGTAAAGCTAACTAAACCTCTGTTAATAGTCTGCTTAATCAGTGTGATTCTAGGTAAGGGTTCTATATTATCCTAAAGGGAAGGGATTAGGCATCCTTTAGTATCCGTTAACTACGGTTATCCGGCCAAACTTAGGTTAATTAATTAAGATTAAATATAATGCTTAAATCTTAAGAAAATAGGTTGTAAATGTTATTAAGGTTTTAAAGGAAAATATAATGCTATTTAAAATAAGATTTAAAAGTATGCTAAGGCTTTTAAAAAAAATACTATTTTAGAAACAAGACTTGTAGGATAATTTGCACAAAAGAAACTTCAAATGCTATCTAAAATAAGCTATAAATACTTTTAAGGCTTTAAATAATGATGTTATTTAAAAAATGAAACTTGCAAAATATGATGATTTTCACATAATTAGAAGCTTTTAAAAGAGGACTAACCAATTTAAACTTGAAATAAATTATATTATACGAGTATATTGGTGTAGAAAATCTAGACTTATTTTTAAATGAAATGCAAAAGGTAATGAATTTTCTTTCTCTAACTTTATTTAGTTGTATTCGGCTAAAATATGTATAATTTGATAAATCTTGAAGGAATTGTTTATAAAAAGTTCTTGAATTTATATTTGTGTATTAGTAACGTTTTGAAATTTTAAGATAGTAAGAATAAGATATGGATTCCGTTAACTCAAAATGTATAGTTACGCTATTTGCAAATTATTCTAATAAAATTAATATTAGATGCTATGAATAGTTTTGACATAAAAAATGAAGCTTATGGAATTAAGCGTTAGTTTCTCTTAAATTAACTACCCATGACTAAAACTAAACCCCACTAAATTCATCTAAGTTAAGAAAACAAAAACAAACAAAGAGTTAGTTGCATAATACGAATTAAATGCAAAAAATAAAAGAGCAGATAATGTCAAATGGGTCCAGCCCGTTTTGGGACTGCTGGAAACTGTTTACTGTTGGGCTTCGGCCCAGCAAATTTCTTTTATATATTGCTGCGGATCCATTGCTGTTGTTGGGCTTCGGCCCAGAGATTTTATTCTTTTTTTTTTTCGCTGTGGATTGGACCGGCTTGAGAATGACTAGATAATATTATGTTGACGAATGCGGAAGACGAGTCCCTCGGACTCGTATGCGAGGTTCATGCAAAAAAAAAAAAAGATATGAGAGAAAAAGATTAGTATACGATCAATAAGGCTTAAACATGTAAACGTTTTAGTTTGCTATGAAAGTTTGCTAGATATTACGAGTGTCAAACAGAAAAACTATACATTTAATTTTTCTTATATCTAGCTAGAGAATTTATCTTGGATTACTTGTTAATAAAACTATAAAGAAGCAGAGTGATTTAAAGAACTACCTACCTTATACATCAGATAATTCTCCTACAAATCTTGTACACCGCTAAATTGATAAATCACAAAATAGTTACGTCTTTTCTTATATTTTGTTCCCTTTCTTTATGAATCAATAAATTAAAATTGGGCAAAGAGAGTCAACTCACATCTAGTAAAACATGAATTGAACTTTAACAGGATATATCACAATATTAATATGATTGTCGGGTTGCTGGTTCTTTCCTACTCTGCATAGAATTATGGATTTTATATGAAATGTACGAAACTTTTTTTCTTTCAAATGAAATGTACTAATCTACTATAGGAATTTTTAGCCATTCATGGCTACAGTGGTCAATTTAAAAAAAAATGAGAAAAATAAAATTATATTTGTGTATCTAATTTTTAGCGGTTGTGACCTTTGTTATAAATTAAGATTAAGATTATCGTTGTAAATTCATAACATACATGTCCCTGGTTGCTTATAAATTACATGCCTCAAAATTCTTTTTAAGAAACAATAAGAGATTGATAATTTTAGTTTTGATAAAATTAACTGCAATATCTTGATCTGATAAGTGATAACTACCGGACATGCAGTTCCACTAATTTAGAAGTTATTTTCTCTTGCATAACTGAAAAATTGGCCGTTAAAAATGAAAGCTTATTCAGAAAAGGTCGATTAATTCTTTAGTTAGCTAGGAGTAATATACACCAAATAAAACGTGTGAAGTGTATTTTCAGAGCAGTCAATGCCACTGGCGCTTAAATTTTCTAGTATGTATATATTTATGAGACTTAAAAAATGGTAACATTTCGCTGAAACGGAGGTAAAGAATAAACTAATAACATCGATTGAGCAAAATCTGAAACGGCTAATGACAAAACTTATATATATCAAAGTATCTCCCGAATGTCACATTGCTTATAGCTTTAATACATCATATAAGAAATACATAAAAGTAAGACTTAATAACTTGTTAAACAAGGAACATTCGAGACCAAATACTACAAATGAATTATTCTGCCAACAAGTACGTGTGTCAAAGCACACGAAAGACACCGTAGTTACTCAAGGAGTAGCGGGTTTGTGTGGTGGAGAAAGCGTAGGTTTTGGCCAACTTGGTAGCTCGGGCTTTGACGCAGCTGGGACCTCAGGCTTCGGCCAAGATGGAAGTTCGGGCTTTGGCATACTTGGGATTTCAGGCTTTGGCCAACTTGGAAACTCTGGCTTTGGAGCAGCAGGTGTCTTAGGCTTTGGCCAAGATGGAAGCTCAGGCTTTGTAGGCTTCGCCGCAGTTGGTACCCCAGGCTTTGGCCAAGATGGAAGCTGAGGCTTTGGCCAACTTGGAAACTCGGTCTTTGGAGTAGCAGGTTTCTCGGGCTTTGGAGCAGCAGGTTTCTCGGGCTTTGGCCAAGATGGAAGCTCAGGCTTCGGTGCACTTGGGACCTCAGGCTTTGGCCAAGATGGAAGCTCGGGCTTCGGCGTAGCTGGGACTTCAGGCTTTGGCCAAGATGGAAGCTGGGGCTTCGGTGCAGCTGGGACCTCAGGCTTTGGCCAACTTGGGAACTCCGGCTTTGGAGCAGCAGGTTTCTCGGGCTTTGGCACACTTGGAATTTCAGGCTTCGGCGCAGTTGGGTCCTCAGGCTTTGGCCAAGATGGAAGCTCGGGCTTCGGCCAACTTGGAAACTCAGGCTTTGGAGTAGCAGGTTTCTCAGGCTTTGGCCATGATGGAAGCTCTGGCTTTGGCATACTTGGGATTTCAGGCTTCGGCGCAGCTGGGACCTTAGGCTTTGGCCAAGATGGAAGCTTGGGCTTTGGCCAACTTGGAAACTCGGGCTTTGAAGTTGTCGGGCCATCAGGCTTTGGGCCAGCGGGGATTTCCAGCTTTGTCCAATTTGGAATTTCGGGCTTTGACACATGCTTTTGCAAGGTTGGAGCTTTCGAGAATTCTGGTTTAGGAATTTCAAGAAGAGGCATCTCTAGAAGGCGACGTGCAGTTGCAGTAGTTATCATGTGGTCTTGCATAAAGTAGATAAATGTGAGCATGAAGAGAGAGGTTAGGTTGTAATGCTGAGCCATTTTTTCTCAGATCGAAGAAGCTTAGAGAAAAATGTGTTAAAAGCAAATGAAATTTTGATATTCCATTGGTTTTCCATATGGCTTTATATAAGTTTTACATGCATGCAACAAGGAGGATTTGAAGGGATATGGTTAGTTGAACTTTTCACCTATTTGCCTGCCAATATTTTAGTATCTTGAATTTGTCTTATGGTAGCTATATTGCTCAAATATAGATATTAAAAAAAAATCTGATAAGGTAATAGTCAAAACACGTCTTACTCACATCTATTCAGCTGGCACTTGGCAGAAAATGCTTGTGACAGTTATATGAAAATAATGGTGGCATTGCATTTTACTTAAAGCAGCTTAATTTTGTTGCGGAGCTTTATTCATAATATACTAAAAGTAGGAACTATCTAATGCTAAAGTTGAATTACTAAAATATCCATAAAAAATGAACGACCATTTACCCTCTTTTGAATTCAACTTCTGAATTATTTTTATGCCAAAAAGTAAAATTTATCTTCTAATAAATGATAGTAAATTTATAATTGTATACTGCAATTATCCTGGTGAATGGAAAGGCAATTACTGAAAGATACTATAACGAACTATGTAAATGATAAAATTAAATCCAATTACAAAGAGAAAAAAAAAAGGTCAAATGCTCTCTTTACCGCATTGAATACGACCATTCATTTGGATGATGCTAAAGATACCTATTTATAATATAAATTTCATAGATTGTGATTGTAAACCAAATGAAAAATATTGCAGGGCTTTAATTAAATACGGAAACATTAAATTGATTTGTTTCAATTTCAAGTTTTTAAAGAACTTAAAATTGGCAGAAAATGCTTATATCAAAAATGGAATCTTATAAACGCATATTCTATCGGCCTTGAAGAATGAAAAGAGCTTGGAAGGCTAATGGTGCTAATTAATTATTACGTGCTGCCAGGAAGTGAGATTCAAATTTGGTTCTTGCAAATTCATATGCATTAGCTGGCAGGTACATCTATCGTTGGAACAAATTTTCTTTAGTTGATCTTTAAATGTTCATTTTCTAAAATATTAGAAGATAGGATTCATTTTTTTATTTTAAATAAGATCTTAACATTCTAAATTTAATCTTTAGTGCATATATGTGTTATCAATATCATTTAAGAATGTCGTTAATGATTTAAATATATGATGTCAATGTCTTTTTCCATTTTTCTAAAACATAACATCTCTAAGAAATAGTAGATTTTACTTTGATTTTAATAGCAGATTTATACCTTTCAGAAATGGGAAACAGCTTGTGAGGCTTCTTACCAATATGATTATTGCACTATTTGGGGTTCTTCCCAACATCAACCTTGTTTTTCGCAAAGAATACTAGAGGTGAATAGTCAACCAAAAAAATGTATGTCTCCTCCTAGAGCTATCAAATCTCCAATTACACAGCTACACCTTACTTTTAGTGGATGCTAAAACTTTTTTTATGCTCTTTTGGCTTTCTCAACATGCACTTGTACTTTTTTTAAAACATGCTAATTCTTATTCAAGGATATTTCCAAGGGAAAAAGATGCAAGTTTGAAGTTCTTAAAAATATAAATGTATGCTCAAAGTCAAAATTATTTGTTGCTTAGGCTATCCACTAACGAATATTATTGTTTGTTCAAAGTTTGTTGACACGAAACAAAAATTGAAAAGATACTTGCTTTCTAGTACTATTAATTGATTTTGCGTTTTTTATCCTCTATGGGAATTTGTATCCCAAGGGAAAATGTTGCTCTCTTGAGCAGCTCAAATATAAGAACATTCTATGAAAGATTCCATGCTTCATATAAGTTAAATCATCAGTTTGGTTCTACAATAAAATGTGAGGTCCACTCTATTCTATGCCACTTAAATATGCTAATTCATCCTTTATTCCATATTCTTGAAATTTGATGGAAGAAATTGGTTATTATAAATTAGGAAAGAAAAGCGGAGAGGGGAAGAGTGGACAAACAACGATTGAGCAAAGACACAGATGGCCAATGATAGGAACTAAACGAAAGTAACACTGATCATAGATGTATAACAGTGTATAGAAAGTACATAAAAACACTTGTATATAAAAAATCAAACATGGTACATCCAATTCAAATACTATAAAAGAATTACAATTTCTACTCCTAGCAGAAAGTAACCAATATGTGTGCCAAACTATCTCCATGTCATGACGGCCCATGCCGGAAACTTCATAGACTTAGATGGTAATCTCAAAGCATCAGTTGGGTACTTTCTAATAGAGTTACAATCGCATATAATTTACTCAAGGAGTAGCAGGTTTGTACGGTGGAGAGAGTGAAGGAAGAGTTGGCTTAGGCAGTTCTGGAATTTCAGGCTTCGGCATAGCTGGGACTTTTATCTTTGGAAGCTCTGGGACTTTTGGCTTTGGTAGTTCCGGGATTTCAGGCTTTGACGTAGCTGGGACTTCTGGCTTTGGAAGCTCTGGGACTTTTGGCTTTGGTAGTTCTGGGATTTCAGGCTTTGGCATAGCTGGGAGCTCAGGCTTTGGCATAGCTGGTACTTTAGGCTTTGGCATAGCTGGAACTTCAGGCTTTGGCACACCTGGTAGCTCGGGCTTTTTCATAGCGGGAGGAACCTCTGTCTTTGGCACTACTGGGATTTCTAGCTTTTTCAAGGGAGGAAACTCGAGTTTTGGCATTGCTGGAATCTCAGGCTTTGGCATAGCAAGAATCTCGGGTTTTGGCATAGCTGGGATCTCAGGCTTTGGCAAAGTTGGTAATTCAAGCTTTGGCATAGTTGAGATGTCAGGCTTTTTCATAGCTGGAGAAACCTCAGTCTTTGACACTGTTGGGAATTCTGGCTTTTTCAAGGAAGGAAACTCGGGTTTTGGCATAGCAGGAAGCTCGAGTTTCGGCATAGCAGGAAGCTCGGGTTTTGGCAATGTCGGTAATTCAGGCTTTGGGGCAACTGGTAGCTCAGGCTTTGGCATTGTTGGCATCTTAGGCTTTGGCAAATTTGGTAACTCAGGCTTCGGGACAATTGGTAGCTCGGGCTTTGGCACAAGTGGTACTTCAAGTTTTGGAATAATAGGAATCTCGGGCTTTGGAATGGCAGGGATCTCAGGCTTTGGTATTGTTGGAATCTCAGGTTTCGGCATCGTTGGGATTTCAGGCTTTGGCAAGGCTGGGACTTTCGGGAGTTCTAGTTTAGGTGTCTCAGGGAGGGGTGTCTCTAGAAGGTGGCGTGCGGTTGCGCCAGTTATGTTGCCATTAATGAAGAATAAAATGAGAAATGCAAGTAGTAAGAGGGAGGATAGGTGGTAATGCTTAGCCATTTTTCTGTAGATCGCAGAAGCTTGAAGAAGAATGTGTATAGACTTAATGTGATTTGGATGTGGCATTGGCTTTAATTAAGTCATTTGCTTTGCTTTATATAGATTTTAAAAAGTGCATGCAACAAGGACTTCACGATTTTGTTTGTTACGGAAGGACCTGTGTAGGTGAACCTCTTATCCACTTAGCTTCTAGTTGGTACCTCAAAAGTCAATCTGGATTACCTAATTTGTTTAAACCTGTCACATACATATGCTACATATCCGTTTTGCTGGCAACCTTTTATAATGATCCTCTGTTAAGCTGTTTTCATTTCTTTATAAAGAGAAAAGTCCTGGATTTACATTTTACTGCAAATCTTCATTTTGGTCTCCACCTAATGGCTTTATGACTCGAGAATATTGACTGGAATTACAACTATTAAAAAGAGAGGTGATTATAATAAGCTGACACTTAGGGTGTGTTCGGTATGGAGGAAAATGTTTTCCTAGAAAATAAGTGAATTTCTTACTTATTTTCTCATGTTCGTTTGGGTAGTGGAAAATAAGTGAATTTCTTACTTATTTTCTCATGTTCGTTTGGTTGATAGAAAGCGTTTTCCGGAAAATACTCATCCAAGCCTCACCAACTTCAATCCAACCCCATACCCCCCCACACACACTCCCACCCACCCACCTACGCCCTTACCCCCCTTCCCCCACCCAAAAAAAAATTCTTTTGATTTTTTTTTTTTTGTTTTTTGCACCCCAACCCCATACCCCCACCCACACCCTACCCCCCACCCCCTCTATTTTTTTATTTTTTATTTTTTTTTATTTTTTTATTTTTTTGTTTTTTTTTTGTTTTTTGCACCCCCAACCCCAACCACTCCCATAACCCATACACCACCCCTCCCCCACACCTTATCCCCCACCCAGCCCCTACCTCCCCACAACATTTTTTTTGAAGTTTTTAATTATTTTTTTTTCTGAATTTTCTACACGACCACATCCCTTATCACCCCCTTCCCCCCCTGCATGGAACCCATACCACACCAACACTCCCCCTCAACACCAATATTTATTTATTTTTTGAAGTTTTTTATTGTCTTTTGCGAGTTTCTACACCCCCTACCCCCCAAAAAAAATCTTTTCACCACCCACCCCCATGCCCCCCCCCCACCAATACCTCATCACCCCCTCCAAAAGTTTTAATTTTTAACCACGCAAACAGTTAATTTTTATAATTATCAACTTTTTTTCAATATAAGAGGCCATTGACTTGACTTGACTTGTTCAAACTCAAATAAGTAACTACTCATTCAGTCATTCTTATATTCATTCCCAGAAGTTACATCATAGGTCATCTTTTGCTTATTATCTTTCTAAACAAGGAAATAACTTCCACAGAAATGACTTCTAATTTACATTCTCTCCGGCTGGCCAACTGCAGTTATTTAAAAGTATCGTCAAATGTAAAGTCTGTTGTGGCTGACAACCCGAAAGAAAGATATTGTCCAATGTAGGTCACGAGTGCACAGTTTTACGCAAAAGGCTTCACACTATGAACAACATGTGGAACTTTGTTCACACACATCCAAAAAAGTGTAAAATAATTCAGCTTGAGTTGTTCTTGATTTCAATAAGGTTGAATTTCAATCCTATCTGTAGATATTTTGTACTGTACTTAGACTTTGTAGGTTGAGTAAGATTCCAATGAAACCAAGTACCATTAAAAGTAACAAAGATGCTACCAAAATACCAAGTGATTCCCAAGAACATGCTATTTTTTTGAATTAAGAAAAGGCGTGATTTTTCTTTTAACGAAAAATAAATGACAAGTTGCATCATGGAGTCAATGCACAAAAAATAAAAAGCTAAACGAGCTAACCTAAATTTAAAAAAAAAAAAAAAAAAAAAAAAAAAACTGAGTTTGACCCAGAACCTAACTTGAATTTTGGGAAATCCCAGTTTAAAGGCACTGTCAGTAATCATGCATAAAACTTCCACTTTGTACAGTTTACATTTAGGTTAAATCTACACATTCAACTTTACTGCATTCTTGAATGAGTATTACCCAATTGAGTTTTCAAGAAAGATGAGACTTTGATTGATCATAGCACTTGTCAAGTTTAAGTTCGAAAAATAATAAAAAACACTATTGAAAAATTACGTTAGGTGTAATCCTCATTATCAAAGTTCATTTAATTATAAAGGTGCTCCTGATTATGAGAGCAACATCTGATTATAAATCAATTTGGTTCCGATTTAATTTTGAGGATTATGATATGATAAAGAAACCGAAGAAAGGCTGTGGCCACAGGGAACGAGTCTTTAATTTTGCGAATGCTCCTATTTTGGGTTGGTATTTAATTTTTGTCCCTCGAATGGATGGTCTTTAATTTTTGTCCTTCGACATTTGAAGTAACAAAAACGTGACCGAGAATACCCTTGACATAAAAAAAAACAAGTAAAAATCGGTCTACCCTTATCTAATGACCTAATTTTGCAAGGCATAAGTTTAAAGAAATTTTTGTCTTATCCAGCATAAGTTCTATAGGAATTAAGGTATCCGGCATAAGTTGTGTAATGACTAATTTGCCAGTATAAGTTTATATTTTGCATCATAATACAACACAGGTTACGCCTTACAAGGCATAACTTAGTTCCTACAGAAAAGTTCTCTAAACTTATGCCGAGCTGATTAATTATTACACAACTTATGCCGCATAACTTCATTTCTAAACTCATGCCTTGCGATTTTTTTGGTAAGAAAACAACGAACTCATCGACTCTACTATGACTCAAACCCAGAATCTCTTGTTTCGTAGACCAGTGCCTTATCATGGATTAGGGTACTTTGTCCACAATTTTTTATTAAATGAGAAGCAGGGCCAAAAATTAAAGACCAGCAATTTGAAGGGAAGTGCGCCTGAAGGGCAATCCGCACAAAAAATGACAGGAACCAGTGATTTTTCTAGCTCGATGTTGTCAAGAAAAAATGTGCGGGTTGAACTGGTCAAAATAGGTTGGGCTGAAATTGATTAGGCTAAAATAGGTTAAAAGCGGGTCATAAACCCAACACGCTCAATTCTTACATAAGTTTAGTTTCTTAGTTTGTTCTTCTATAATCCTTAAAAGTATCTAATAAAACTGTTTTTTTTCCTTTATTATGACTATTATATGACTTATTAAATACTTAACAATAATGTCTTTTGAAAATCTTTTGACAAGGTTGTTATAAGTTAATTTGGGCTGCATATCAGCTTAATTTTTAGATGGGCTGAAATGGGATGAGCTAATTAATGAGCGGTCAATTACCCGTCCAAAATTGAACGGATTGAGCGGGTTATGTTTTCATGGGCTAATTTTGTCACTCCTAATTACCCCGATCATTGTTTAGTAATAATATCAAATAAGTAAGAATTTAGTTTTTTAAAAGGAAATGGAGAGTAAATTACAAGTGAGAGATGGAACATTCACCAAGCAGGTGAAAATTCGCATAATCTACAAGGTGAGAGATGGAACATTTACCAAGCAGGTGAAAATTCGCATAATCAATCAATTGGACGACTAAAGTTCTTTAAATTGTTTAGTTTTATTTAATTTGTTTAGTATAGATTAGATTTTCTTCAATTGCCAACTACTAATCTTAAGATGTTATAAATATCCAACTAGTGGATATCCATTAATTTGGAAATATCCCAAAATATCCCAAATATCCCAAAATATCTCCTTTGTATGTTGCTCTTATAAATAGGATGCACAGATGCAATGTTGAAAGAGCAGAAGTAAGATAATCTGATATCTCTCTACATATTCTCTCTACATATTTCTTCTGTGTATTTACTTCATAGTTTTATTTTATAACACGTTATCAGCACGAGCCTCAGCCATCTTGAGCAAATACTTTGAAAGTCTCGAAGGTGCAATTCTTGGAATTACACCGAGTACAAGTCGTTGCCTCCTGGAGATAAAGTAAAGGACTTGCAGTACTTATTTAGTCTAAACAGTTCAGGTAACATGTTCCAAGTATTTTTCTATCTTTGTTTTGATGGTTGATTGTTGTTGACTTTAACAACTATGAAAATTTTAAACTGATTTTTGGGAGAAGCTCACCATCAACGTAGTAAGAAACATGGCCTTTCTTTTTTTAAATATTACTATGGAATATAGCACTTCGGCCTCTTTTTGCCAAAATATCTTGAAACCAAAGTTGCTGAAGGCCTTATGCCAATATTCTACTGGAAGGTTAGTTCGCAAATATGAATTGATTAAATGAGTTTATATCCGTGAACACCAGAAGTGGTAATATTTTTACGGGCTTATTGTGTTTATGATTGAAGATGTGTTAGAGAAAAATTCTCCACATTATATGTATGCCTCGATTTGCTCCTGAAGTAGCAATATCATAAAAGAGGCTATAAGCTATCACGATTTGATATGCTTAAGGCGCGTTCAGATAATTATGTTTTATTCCTGAAGAATTAAAACTTTTGATAAATGTTATAAATATAGATCCATTCCCTGAAGTGAATGTGATAATATGTAGTAAAGCCTATAAATATAAACATGCATTTGATTATGAAAATATCATGATCCATCTCCAGAAGAGGTAGAATAATTGAGAAGAAATATTCTGAATATTATATGTTTTATTCCCGAAGTGGTAAAACTTGAAACTTTATTCCCGAAGTGGTAAACTTGAAACTTTACTCCCGAAGCAGTAAAACTGTGAAACTTTACTCCCGAAGCAGAAAGAATTACCAAAATATCTGAGAAATACTCTGAAGCAATGTTTTCTTGTGTTTGAGCAAAATAACGAGCTATTGATGAGCGTCGTATTTCAAGCACATTTAAATAATCAGGTTTCATTCCCCGAAGTGAATGAACAAATACCACAACTTATCTCCTGGAGGGATAAAATACAAGGAATGTAGATGTTATATTCTGGTGGTATGAAATTCAGACATTGCTACATGTACCTGTCGTACGTCGAAACATATTTCTAAGGCAAAAGGAAGTAGAGTAGAATGCTTTCTCCTATAACCACATTAATACATTATGGTTAGTTGTTATTGATTTCCTTGAAGGAAATAACAATTAATATATTTCTTTATGAAGGATTTGATTATTATGTGTTTGAGCTTAGATACAAAATACTCAGTTAATCATGAATCTCCCTGAAGGAGATGTTTGAAATATTGAAGTTTAGAATTCAATGTTTATTTCGTGACACCAGTAGTGTCGAAATTTGCTTTAATGGTACCAGAAGTATTTAAGAAATATTTGGTAATAGAAATTAATGATCAAAGGCTCCAGAAGAGCTAATTATTTATTTACAAGTATCATGACACTAGCAGTGTCCAAATAATATATGATTATGGTGAACAAATTGATGTCTCTCGAAGAGCTTATATATGATAGTACCATTCATCTCAAATCATAATTATTTCGATCGAAAAATAAATTATAGTAAACCTGAAGTTTACTAGCGAGAAAAATGGTCATCATATTGAGACTACAGATGATTGGAAGATTGAATATCTCCAACTTATTACGGGTAGGGTCATGTGTGTAAAGCGTTACCCGAGCATGATGAGATCGCATGTCACAATAAACCAGAAGTTTTGACATAAAATTTCATGCAATAGTAAACCAGAAGTTTATTAAAAGAAATAGTACTCGTCATAGTAACTTGAAGTTTACGGGTACAGATAATTTTATCAGTTGACAAGACCATTTTGATCGTCCTGATTTAAATCTGATGTGCTAATTGAGTATTAAAAAACATATTGAAGAACTAGAAGATTCTTCAAGAATTTGTTTGTGTTGCTTGTTCTCATGATAAGTTGATTACACCAGCTAATGTTGGGACTGAATCCCCAAAATTCTAAAAAATATAAAAGGTGAATGTGGGCCCCTTCACCTGCAATGTGATGTCTTAAATAGATGCATCTATTTAAGACAGTCACATGTATGTTTATTGTCAACTGGCAGTTTGACATTTACAAAGTTGCTTGCTCAAAATAATTGAGTTGGAAGCACAATTTTCAGAATATGTAATCAAGACAATCATCTTGATAATGCCGGTTTATATCTAAGTTGGTTTGGCATTGGATGCCTCTATAATACAGCTAAACCATTGCTTATGAGAACAGAGTTTCAGATGTTGGTCTGAGATATGATATATTGCATACAACAACACTTGTATGCTTCAGATCAATAAATTTTGATAAATTCTCCCCTCATATTTGGTTCAGGGTCAGGAACTAGATATTTCCATCTTTTAGCATTTGATGTGCGGTACATGATTAATGGATATACCATGATGCACATAGATGGATTTTTCCAAAGAAAATGGGGACATATGTCACTAAAATAAGGGGGAGAGAATAAGCAGCTAAGAAATATGTTGTGAATTATCATCAGTATGATCCTCAGATAATTCAAGTCAAATGCTGGAAGCATTTGCTGACCCAACTATTTCATATTTCATCTGCAAAATGATCTTAATGTCCCTGAAGGACAAAGTCTACAGCGTGCATGGAGCATGGTAGAACAATCGGTTCCAAATATAATAATCCTTGAAAAAGGGAGGAGCAAATGATCATAATAAGGAGGCAATGTGCTCTTGAAGAGCTACGACATAACACTTCATAAACCTTATAGGAGGTTCAGGTACCTGAAAATAATGAAGTGATGAGATCTCAGTAAGTTATGTCGAATTGCGAACCGATACAACATGATATCTTGTCGACAATATACAATATAGCGCGCAATATTGTATAAGGTTGTGAGGATTTGATTTCTACGTCTCTTAAAGCATGTTGACGTAGAATAATTACCAAGTAAAATGATCCATCTTGGTAAACGTAATGTTTTTTGGGCCAGCAGTCCAAACAACAGAAGATGTCACATTATTTATACTGATGGATGCTGTCACGGCCTATGTGGCTTACTTGATGAAATTTATATGAAAATTCCTGAAGGATGTAAAATGCCTGAAGCATTTGGTTTAAAGTCTCGGGAAATGTATTCAATCAGATTACAAAGATCATTATATGGTTTAAAACAATCAGGGTGTATGTGGTATAATCGCCTAAGTGAGTACTTGATAAATGAAGGATATATAAATGATGCCATTTGTCCATGTGTTTTTATTAAGAAAACAAAATCAGGGTTCATTATACTTGTTGTTTATGTTGATGACATAAACCTCATTGGAACTCCAGAAGAGCTCCAAAAGGCGATTGAATATTTGAAGAAAGAATTTGAGATGAAAGATCTCGGAAAGACAAAACTCTGTCTTGGTCTGCAAATTGAACATTTCGCAAAAGGGATCTTTATACATCAATCTACCTATATTGAGAAAGTTTTAAATCGGTTTTACATGGACAATGCGCATCCTTTAAGTACTCCTATGGTTGTTCGCTCACTTGAAGTGAGCAAAGATCCGTTCCGACCTCAGGAAGAAAACGAAGAGCTACTTGGTCCTGAAGTACCATATCTTAGTGCAATAGGTGCACTTATGTATCTTGCTAATGCTACAAGACCTGACATAGCATTTTCTGATAATTTGCTAGCAAGATATAGCTCTTCTCCTACACGGAGGCATTGGAACGGGATTAAGCATATATTGCGATATCTGAAGGGAACTAGCGATATGGGTCTGTTTTATACTAACAAAGGTAGTACAGATCTTGTTGGTTATGCAGATGCAGGTTATTTATCTGATCCACATAAAGCTCGATCTCAAACGGGCTATCTGTTTACATGCGGAGGTACTGCTATATCATGGCGATCGACCAAGCAGTCCATTGTTGCTACTTCTTCAAATCATGCTGAGATAATCACTATTCATGAAGCAAGTAGAGAATGTGTGTGGTTGAGATCAGTGATACATTTCATCAGAGAAAGATGTGGCTTGAAGTGTGATACAAAAATACCCACAGTATTATATGAAGATAATGCTGCATGCATAGCTCAATTAAAAGGAGGTTTCATAAAAGGAGATAGAACAAAGCACATTTCACCAAAGTTATTTTTCACACATGATCTCCAGAAGAATGGTGATATTGATGTGCAACAAATCCGTTCAAGTGACAATCCTGCAGATTTGTTCACTAAATCTTTGCCAACTTCAACTCTTGAGAAGATGATATTCAAGATTGGAATGCGAAGACTCCGACATCTGAATCTTGGTCTTCGTCAGGGGGAGTGAAATACGCGTTGTACTCTTTTTTCCTTAACCAAGTTTTGTCCCATTGGGTTTTCTTGGTAAGGTTTTTAATGAGACAGCTCTCAAAGCGTAGTTCTAGATATGTGCACTCTTTTTCCTTCATTAGGACTTTTTCCCACAGGTTTTTTTTTATAAGGTTTTAACGAGGTACATCATCTATTAATGGACATCCAAGGGGGAGTGTTATAAATATCCAACTAGTGGATATCCATTAATTTGGAAATATCCCAAAATATCCCAAATATCCCAAATATCCCAAAATATCTCCTTTGTATGTTGCTCTTATAAATAGGATGCACAGATGCAATGTTGAAAGAGCAGAAGTAAGATAATCTGATATCTCTCTACATATTCTCTCTACATATTTCTTCTGTGTATTTACTTCATAGTTTTATTTTATAGATATTGTCCGCTTTGGCGCACCTCACGGCTTTAAAACGCGTATACGAAGGGAGGAGGGCCACCAGGCACCATAGCTCTACTTGTATAAACTGTCCGCTTTGGAGACTTCAGGCTCCGCACGGTTTTCAAACGCGTATTATTAGATATGCGCACTCTTTTTCCTTCATTAGGACTTTTTCCCACAGGGTTTTTCCTAATAAGGTTTTAACGAGACACATCATCTATTAATGGATATCCAAGGGGGAGTGTCAAAAATATCCCAAATAGTGGATATCCAAAATATCCCAAAATATCCCAAAATATCTCAAAATATCTCATGTCCTGTTTCTCTATAAATAGGATGCACAGATGCAATGTTGAAAGAACAGAAGTAATATAAACTGATATCTCTCTACATATTCTCTCTACATATTTCTCCTGTGTATTTACTTCATAGTTTTATTTCATAATATGTCAAAAATATCCCAAATAGTGGATATCCAAAATATCCCAAAATATCCCAAAATATCTCAAAATATCTCATGTCCTGTTTCTCTATAAATAGGATGCACAGATGCAATGTTGAAAGAACAGAAGTAATATAAACTGATATCTCTCTACATATTCTCTCTACATATTTCTCCTGTGTATTTACTTCATAGTTTTATTTCATAATACGTTATCAGCACGAGCCTCAGCCATCTTGAGCAAATACTTTGAAAGTCTCGAAGGTGCAATTCTTGGAATTACACCGAGTACAAGTCGTTGCCTCCTGGAGATAAAGTAAAGGACTTGCAGTACTTATTTAGTCTAAACAGTTCAGGTAACATGTTCCAAGTATTTTTCTATCTTTGTTTTGATGGTTGATTGTTGTTGACTTTAACAACTATGAAAATTTTAAACTGATTTTTGGGAGAAGCTCACCATCAACGTAGTAAGAAACATGGCCTTTCTTTTTTTAAATATTACTATGGAATATAGCACTTCGGCCTCTTTTTGCCAAAATATCTTGAAACCAAAGTTGCTGAAGGCCTTATGCCAATATTCTACTGGAAGGTTAGTTCGCAAATATGAATTGATTAAATGAGTTTATATCCGTGAACACCAGAAGTGGTAATATTTTTACGGGCTTATTGTGTTTATGATTGAAGATGTGTTAGAGAAAAATTCTCCACATTATATGTATGCCTCGATTTGCTCCTGAAGTAGCAATATCTTAAAAGAGGCTATGAGCTATCACGATTTGATATGCTTAAGGCGCGTTCAGATAATTATGTTTTATTCCTGAAGAATTAAAACTTTTGATAAATGTTATAAATATAGATCCATTCCCTGAAGTGAATGTGATAATATGTAGTAAAGCCTATAAATATAAACATGCATTTGATTGTGAAAATATCATGATCCATCTCCAGAAGAGGTAGAATAATTGAAAAGAAATATTCTGAATATTATATGCTTTTCTCCCGAAGTACTAAACTCATAATTTTGCTCCACGAGTAGCAAACTTTCAATTCTACTCTAGAAGTAGTAAGCCTATGTATTTTACTCCTGAAGTAGTAAGGTTTTTAATTCTACTCCTGAAACAACTCTGAAATCTACTCCCGAAGTAGTAGAATTCAGAAATTTACTCCTGAATTAGTCAACCTTTAAACTTTACTCCCGAAGTGGTAAAACTTGAAACTTTACTCCCGAAGCAGTAAAACTCTGAAACTTTACTCCTGAAGCAGAAAGAATTACCAAAATATCTGAGAAATACTTTGAAGCAATATTTTCTTGTGTTTGAGCAAAATAACGAGCTATTGATGAGCGTCGTATTTCAAGCACATTTAAATAATCAGGTTTCATTCCCCGAAGTGAATGAATAAATACCACAACTTATCTCCTGGAGGGATAAAATACAAGGAATGTAGATATTATATTCTGGTGGTATGAAAGTCAGACATTGCTATATGTACCTGTCGTACGTCGAAACATATTTCTAAGGCAAAAGGAAGAAGAGTAGAATGCTTTCTCCTATAACCACATTAATACATTATGGTTAGTTGTTATTGATTTCCTTGAAGGAAATAACAATTAATGTATTTCTTTATGAAGGATTTGATTATTATGTGTTTGAGCTTAGATACAAAATTCTCAGTTAATGATGAATCTCCCTGAAGGAGATGTTTGAAATATTGAAGTTTAGAATTCAATGTTTATTTCGTGACACCAGTAGTGTCGAAATTTGCTTTAATGGTACCAGAAGTATTTAAGAAATATTTGGTAATAGAAATTAATGATCAAAGGCTCCAGAAGAGCTAATTATTTATTTACAAGTATCATGACACTAGCAGTGTCCAAATAATATATGATTATGGTGAACAAATTGATGTCTCTCGAAGAGCTTATATATGATAGTACCATTCATCTCAGATCATAATTATTTCGATCGGAAAATAAATTATAGTAAACCTGAAGTTTACTAGCGAGAAAAATGGTCATCATATTGAGACTACAGATGATTGGAAGATTGAATATCTCCAACTTATTACGGGTAGGGTCACGTGTGTAAAGCGTTACCCGAGCATGATGAGATCGCATGTCACAATAAACCAGAAGTTTTGACATAAAATTTTATGCAATAGTAAACCAGAAGTTTATTAAAAGAAAAAGCACTCGTCATAGTAAACTTGAAGTTTACGGGTACAAATAATTTTATCAGTTGACAAGACCATTTTGATCGTCCTGATTTAAATCTGATGTGCTAATTGAGTATTAAAAAACATATTGAAGAACTAGAAGATTCTTCAAGAATTTGTTTGTGTTGCTTGTTCTCATGATAAGTTGATTACACCAGCTAATGTTGGGACTGAATCCCCAAAATTCTAAAAAATATAAAAGGTGAATGTGGGCCCCTTCACCTGCAATGTGATGTCTTAAATAGATGCATCTATTTAAGACAGTCACATGTATGTTTATTGTCAACTGGCAGTTTGACATTTACAAAGTTGCTTGCTCAAAATAATTGAGTTGGAAGCACAATTTTCAGAATATGTAATCAAGACAATCATCTTGATAATGCCGGTTTATATCTAAGTTGGTTTGGCATTGGATGCCTCTATAATACAGCTAAACCATTGCTTATGAGAACAGAGTTTCAGATGTTGGTCTGAGATATGATATATTGCATACAACAACACTTGTATGCTTCAGATCAATAAATTTTGATAAATTCTCCCCTCATATTTGGTTCAGGGTCAGGAACTAGATATTTCCATCTTTTAGCATTTGATGTGCGGTACATGATTAATGGATATACCATGATGCACATAGATGGATTTTTCCAAAGAAAATGGGGACATATGTCACTAAAATAAGGGGGAGAGAATAAGCAGTTAAGAAATATGTTGTGAATTATCATCAGTATGATCCTCAGATAATTCAAGTCAAATGCTGGAAGCATTTGCTGACCCAACTATTTCATATTTCATCTGCAAAATGATCTTAATGTCCCTGAAGGACAAAGTCTACAGCGTGCATGGAGCATGGTAGAACAATCGGTTCCAAATATAATAATCCTTGAAAAAGGGAGGAGCAAATGATCATAATAAGGAGGCAATGTGCTCTTGAAGAGCTACGACATAACACTTCATAAACCTTATAGGAGGTTCAGGTACCTGAAAATAATGAAGTGATGAGATCTCAGTAAGTTATGTCGAATTGCGAACCGATACAACATGATATCTTGTCGACAATATACAATATAGCGCGCAATATTGTATAAGGTTGTGAGGATTTGATTTCTACGTCTCTTAAAGCATGTTGACGTAGAATAATTACCAAGTAAAATGATCCATCTTGGTAAACGTAATGTTTTTTGGGCCAGCAGTCCAAACAACAGAAGATGTCACATTATTTATACTGATGGATGCTGTCACGGCCTATGTGGCTTACTTGATGAAATTTATATGAAAATTCCTGAAGGATGTAAAATGCCTGAAGCATTTGGTTTAAAGTCTCGGGAAATGTATTCAATCAGATTACAAAGATCATTATATGGTTTAAAACAATCAGGGTGTATGTGGTATAATCGCCTAAGTGAGTACTTGATAAATGAAGGATATATAAATGATGCCATTTGTCCATGTGTTTTTATTAAGAAAACAAAATCAGGGTTCATTATACTTGTTGTTTATGTTGATGACATAAACCTCATTGGAACTCCAGAAGAGCTCCAAAAGGCGATTGAATATTTGAAGAAAGAATTTGAGATGAAAGATCTCGGAAAGACAAAACTCTGTCTTGGTCTGCAAATTGAACATTTCGCAAAAGGGATCTTTATACATCAATCTACCTATACTGAGAAAGTTTTAAATCGGTTTTACATGGACAATGCGCATCCTTTAAGTACTCCTATGGTTGTTCGCTCACTTGAAGTGAGCAAAGATCCGTTCCGACCTCAGGAAGAAAACGAAGAGCTACTTGGTCCTGAAGTACCATATCTTAGTGCAATAGGTGCACTTATGTATCTTGCTAATGCTACAAGACCTGACATAGCATTTTCTGATAATTTGCTAGCAAGATATAGCTCTTCTCCTACACGGAGGCATTGGAACGGGATTAAGCATATATTGCGATATCTGAAGGGAACTAGCGATATGGGTCTGTTTTATACTAACAAAGGTAGTACAGATCTTGTTGGTTATGCAGATGCAGGTTATTTATCTGATCCACATAAAGCTCGATCTCAAACGGGCTATCTGTTTACATGCGGAGGTACTGCTATATCATGGCGATCGACCAAGCAGTCCATTGTTGCTACTTCTTCAAATCATGCTGAGATAATCACTATTCATGAAGCAAGTAGAGAATGTGTGTGGTTGAGATCAGTGATACATTTCATCAGAGAAAGATGTGGCTTGAAGTGTGATACAAAAATACCCACAGTATTATATGAAGATAATGCTGCATGCATAGCTCAATTAAAAGGAGGTTTCATAAAAGGAGATAGAACAAAGCACATTTCACCAAAGTTATTTTTCACACATGATCTCCAGAAGAATGGTGATATTGATGTGCAACAAATCCGTTCAAGTGACAATCCTGCAGATTTGTTCACTAAATTTTTGCCAACTTCAACTCTTGAAAAGATGATATTCAAGATTGGAATGCGAAGACTCCGACATCTGAATCTTGGTCTTCGTCAGGGGGAGTGAAATACGTGTTGTACTCTTTTTCCCTTAACCAAGTTTTGTCCCATTAGGAGATATTTTGGGATATTTGGGATATTTGGGATATTTTGGGATATTTCCAAATTAATGGATATCCACTAGTTGGATATTTATAACACTCCCCCTTGGATGTCCATTAATAGATGATGTACCTCGTTAAAACCTTATAAAAAAACCTGTGGGAAAAAGTCCTAATGAAGGAAAAAGAGTGCACATATCTAGAACTACGCTTTGAGAGCTGTCTCATTAAAAACCTTACCAAGAAAACCCAATGGGACAAAACTTGGTTAAGGAAAAAAGAGTACAACGCGTATTTCACTCCCCCTGACGAAGACCAAGATTCAGATGTCGGAGTCTTCGCATTCCAATCTTGAATATCATCTTCTCAAGAGTTGAAGTTGGCAAAGATTTAGTGAACAAATCTGCAGGATTGTCACTTGAACGGATTTGTTGCACATCAATATCACCATTCTTCTGGAGATCATGTGTGAAAAATAACTTTGGTGAAATGTGCTTTGTTCTATCTCCTTTTATGAAACCTCCTTTTAATTGAGCTATGCATGCAGCATTATCTTCATATAATACTGTGGGTATTTTTGTATCACACTTCAAGCCACATCTTTCTCTGATGAAATGTATCACTGATCTCAACCACACACATTCTCTACTTGCTTCATGAATAGTGATTATCTCAGCATGATTTGAAGAAGTAGCAACAATGGACTGCTTGGTCGATCGCCATGATATAGCAGTACATCCGCATGTAAACAGATAGCCCGTTTGAGATCGAGCTTTATGTGGATCAGATAAATAACCTGCATCTGCATAACCAACAAGATCTGTACTACCTTTGTTAGTATAAAACAGACCCATATCGCTAGTTCCCTTCAGATATCGCAATATATGCTTAATCCCGTTCCAATGCCTCCGTGTAGGAGAAGAGCTATATCTTGCTAGCAAATTATCAGAAAATGCTATGTCAGGTCTTGTAGCATTAGCAAGATACATAAGTGCACCTATTGCACTAAGATATGGTACTTCAGGACCAAGTAGCTCTTCGTTTTCTTCCTGAGGTCGGAACGGATCTTTGCTCACTTCAAGTGAGCGAACAACCATAGGAGTACTTAAAGGATGCGCATTGTCCATGTAAAACCGATTTAAAACTTTCTCAGTATAGGTAGATTGATGTATAAAGATCCCTTTTGCGAAATGTTCAATTTGCAGACCAAGACAGAGTTTTGTCTTTCCGAGATCTTTCATCTCAAATTCTTTCTTCAAATATTCAATCGCCTTTTGGAGCTCTTCTGGAGTTCCAATGAGGTTTATGTCATCAACATAAACAACAAGTATAATGAACCCTGATTTTGTTTTCTTAATAAAAACACATGGACAAATGGCATCATTTATATATCCTTCATTTATCAAGTACTCACTTAGGCGATTATACCACATACACCCTGATTGTTTTAAACCATATAATGATCTTTGTAATCTGATTGAATACATTTCCCGAGACTTTAAACCAAATGCTTCAGGCATTTTACATCCTTCAGGAATTTTCATATAAATTTCATCAAGTAAGCCACATAGGCCGTGACAGCATCCATCAGTATAAATAATGTGACATCTTCTGTTGTTTGGACTGCTGGCCCAAAAAACATTACGTTTACCAAGATGGATCATTTTACTTGGTAATTATTCTACGTCAACATGCTTTAAGAGACGTAGAAATCAAATCCTCACAACCTTATACAATATTGCGCGCTATATTGTATATTGTCGACAAGATATCATGTTGTATCGGTTCGCAATTCGACATAACTTACTGAGATCTCATCACTTCATTATTTTCAGGTACCTGAACCTCCTATAAGGTTTATGAAGTGTTATGTCGTAGCTCTTCAAGAGCACATTGCCTCCTTATTATGATCATTTGCTCCTCCCTTTTTCAAGGATTATTATATTTGGAACCGATTGTTCTACCATGCTCCATGCACGCTGTAGACTTTGTCCTTCAGGGACATTAAGATCATTTTGCAGATGAAATATGAAATAGTTGGGTCAGCAAATGCTTCCAGCATTTGACTTGAATTATCTGAGGATCATACTGATGATAATTCACAACATATTTCTTAACTGCTTATTCTCTCCCCCTTATTTTAGTGACATATGTCCCCATTTTCTTTGGAAAAATCCATCTATGTGCATCATGGTATATCCATTAATCATGTACCGCACATCAAATGCTAAAAGATGGAAATATCTAGTTCCTGACCCTGAACCAAATATGAGGGGAGAATTTATCAAAATTTATTGATCTGAAGCATACAAGTGTTGTTGTATGCAATATATCATATCTCAGACCAACATCTGAAACTCTGTTCTCATAAGCAATGGTTTAGCTGTATTATAGAGGCATCCAATGCCAAACCAACTTAGATATAAACCGGCATTATCAAGATGATTGTCTTGATTACATATTCTGAAAATTGTGCTTCCAACTCAATTATTTTGAGCAAGCAACTTTGTAAATGTCAAACTGCCAGTTGACAATAAACATACATGTGACTGTCTTAAATAGATGCATCTATTTAAGACATCACATTGCAGGTGAAGGGGCCCACATTCACCTTTTATATTTTTTAGAATTTTGGGGATTCAGTCCCAACATTAGCTGGTGTAATCAACTTATAACGCGTATACATATTGTTTATACCTTGTTTTATAACACCTGGTGTAATCAACTTATCATATTGTTTTATACCTTGTTTTATAACACCTTTTATAAACTGCTTGTACATATTGTCCGCTTTGGCGCACCTCACGGCTTTAAAACGCGTATACGAAGGGAGGAGGGCCACCAGGCACCATAGCTCTACTTGTATAAACTGTCCGCTTTGGAGACTTCAGGCTCCGCACGGTTTTCAAACGCGTATACAAGTAAAGGCTTCAGGCCCAGCTTATAAGCACGCACACAATCCCGTGTGCGAGCGATGTGGGAACTTCAAGTTCACAACACACCCCCTCATCGCGAGCATCGTGCTGATAACGTGTTATAAACTGCTTGTACATATTGTCCGCTTTGGCGCACCTCACGGCTTTAAAACGCGTATACGAAGGGAGGAGGGCCACCAGGCACCATAGCTCTACTTGTATAAACTGTCCGCTTTGGAGACTTCAGACTTCAGGCTCCGCACGATTATACCACATACACCCTGATTGTTTTAAACCATATAATGATCTTTGTAATCTGATTGAATACATTTCCCGAGACTTTAAACCAAATGCTTCAGGCATTTTACATCCTTCAGGAATTTTCATATAAATTTCATCAAGTAAGCCACATAGGCCGTGACAGCATCCATCAGTATAAATAATGTGACATCTTCTGTTGTTTGGACTGCTGGCCCAAAAAACATTACGTTTACCAAGATGGATCATTTTACTTGGTAATTATTCTACGTCAACATGCTTTAAGAGACGTAGAAATCAAATCCTCACAACCTTATACAATATTGCGCGCTATATTGTATATTGTCGACAAGATATCATGTTGTATCGGTTCGCAATTCGACATAACTTACTGAGATCTCATCACTTCATTATTTTCAGGTACCTGAACCTCCTATAAGGTTTATGAAGTGTTATGTCGTAGCTCTTCAAGAGCACATTGCCTCCTTATTATGATCATTTGCTCCTCCCTTTTTCAAGGATTATTATATTTGGAACCGATTGTTCTACCATGCTCCATGCACGCTGTAGACTTTGTCCTTCAGGGACATTAAGATCATTTTGCAGATGAAATATGAAATAGTTGGGTCAGCAAATGCTTCCAGCATTTGACTTGAATTATCTGAGGATCATACTGATGATAATTCACAACATATTTCTTAGCTGCTTATTCTCTCCCCCTTATTTTAGTGACATATGTCCCCATTTTCTTTGGAAAAATCCATCTATGTGCATCATGGTATATCCATTAATCATGTACCGCACATCAAATGCTAAAAGATGGAAATATCTAGTTCCTGACCCTGAACCAAATATGAGGGGAGAATTTATCAAAATTTATTGATCTGAAGCATACAAGTGTTGTTGTATGCAATATATCATATCTCAGACCAACATCTGAAACTCTGTTCTCATAAGCAATGGTTTAGCTGTATTATAGAGGCATCCAATGCCAAACCAACTTAGATATAAACCGGCATTATCAAGATGATTGTCTTGATTACATATTCTGAAAATTGTGCTTCCAACTCAATTATTTTGAGCAAGCAACTTTGTAAATGTCAAACTGCCAGTTGACAATAAACATACATGTGACTGTCTTAAATAGATGCATCTATTTAAGACATCACATTGCAGGTGAAGGGGCCCACATTCACCTTTTATATTTTTTAGAATTTTGGGGATTCAGTCCCAACATTAGCTGGTGTAATCAACTTATCATGAGAACAAGCAACACAAACAAATTCTTGAAGAATCTTCTAGTTCTTCAATATGTTTTTTAATACTCAATTAGCACATCAGATTTAAATCAGGACGATCAAAATGGTCTTGTCAACTGATAAAATTATCTGTACCCGTAAACTTCAAGTTACTATGACGAGTACTATTTCTTTTAATAAACTTCTGGTTTACTATTGCATGAAATTTTATGTCAAAACTTCTGGTTTATTGTGACATGCGATCTCATCATGCTCGGGTAACGCTTTACACACATGACCCTACCCGTAATAAGTTGGAGATATTCAATCTTCCAATCATCTGTAGTCTCAATATGATGACCATTTTTCTCGCTAGTAAACTTCAGGTTTACTATAATTTATTTTTCGATCGAAATAATTATGATTTGAGATGAATGGTACTATCATATATAAGCTCTTCGAGAGACATCAATTTGTTCACCATAATCATATATTATTTGGACACTGCTAGTGTCATGATACTTGTAAATAAATAATTAGCTCTTCTGGAGCCTTTGATCATTAATTTCTATTACCAAATATTTCTTAAATACTTCTGGTACCATTAAAGCAAATTTCGACACTACTGGTGTCACGAAATAAACATTGAATTCTAAACTTCAATATTTCAAACATCTCCTTCAGGGAGATTCATGATTAACTGAGTATTTTGTATCTAAGCTCAAACACATAATAATCAAATCCTTCATAAAGAAATATATTAATTGTTATTTCCTTCAAGGAAATCAATAACAACTAACCATAATGTATTAATGTGGTTATAGGAGAAAGCATTCTACTCTACTTCCTTTTGCCTTAGAAATATGTTTCGACGTACGACAGGTACATGTAGCAATGTCTGAATTTCATACCACCAGAATATAACATCTACATTCCTTGTATTTTATCCCTCCAGGAGATAAGTTGTGGTATTTGTTCATTCACTTCGGGGAATGAAACCTGATTATTTAAATGTGCTTGAAATACGACGCTCATCAATAGCTCGTTATTTTGCTCAAACACAAGAAAACATTGCTTCAGAGTATTTCTCAGATATTTTGGTAATTCTTTCTGCTTCGGGAGTAAAGTTTCACAGTTTTACTGCTTCGGGAGTAAAGTTTCAAGTTTACCACTTCGGGAATAAAGTTTCAAGTTTTACCACTTCGGGAATAAAACATATAATATTCAGAATATTTCTTCTCAATTATTCTACCTCTTCTGGAGATGGATCATGATATTTTCATAATCAAATGCATGTTTATATTTATAGGCTTTACTACATATTATCACATTCACTTCAGGGAATGGATCTATATTTATAACATTTATCAAAAGTTTTAATTCTTCAGGAATAAAACATAATTATCTGAACGCGCCTTAAGCATATCAAATCGTGATAGCTTATAGCCTCTTTTATGATATTGCTACTTCAGGAGCAAATCGAGGCATACATATAATGTGGAGAATTTTTCTCTAACACATCTTCAATCATAAACACAATAAGCCCGTAAAAATATTACCACTTCTGGTGTTCACGGATATAAACTCATTTAATCAATTCATATTTGCGAACTAACCTTCCAGTAGAATATTGGCATAAGGCCTTCAGCAACTTTGGTTTCAAGATATTTTGGCAAAAAGAGGCCGAAGTGCTATATTCCATAGTAATATTTAAAAAAAGAAAGGCCATGTTTCTTACTACGTTGATGGTGAGCTTCTCCCAAAAATCAGTTTAAAATTTTCATAGTTGTTAAAGTCAACAACAATCAACCATCAAAACAAAGATAGAAAAATACTTGGAACATGTTACCTGAACTGTTTAGACTAAATAAGTACTGCAAGTCCTTTACTTTATCTCCAGGAGGCAACGACTTGTACTCGGTGTAATTCCAAGAATTGCACCTTCGAGACTTTCAAAGTATTTGCTCAAGATGGCTGAGGCTCGTGCTGATAACGTGTTATAAAATAAAACTATGAAGTAAATACACAGAAGAAATATGTAGAGAGAATATGTAGAGAGATATCAGATTATCTTACTTCTGCTCTTTCAACATTGCATTTGTGCATCCTATTTATAAGAGCAACATACAAAGGAGATTTTTTGGGATATTTGGGATATTTGGGATATTTTGGGATATTTCCAAATTAATGGATATCCACTAGTTGGATATTTATAACACTCCCCCTTGGATGTCCATTAATAGATGATGTACCTCGTTAAAACCTTATAAAAAAAAACCTGTGGGAAAAAGTCCTAATGAAGGAAAAAGAGTGCACATATCTAGAACTACGCTTTGAGAGCTGTCTCATTAAAAACCTTACCAAGAAAACCCAATGGGACAAAACTTGGTTAAGGAAAAAAGAGTACAACGCGTATTTCACTCCCCCTGACGAAGACCAAGATTCAGATGTCGGAGTCTTCGCATTCCAATCTTGAATATCATCTTCTCAAGAGTTGAAGTTGGCAAAGATTTAGTGAACAAATCTGCAGGATTGTCACTTGAACGGATTTGTTGCACATCAATATCACCATTCTTCTGGAGATCATGTGTGAAAAATAACTTTGGTGAAATGTGCTTTGTTCTATCTCCTTTTATGAAACCTCCTTTTAATTGAGCTATGCATGCAGCATTATCTTCATATAATACTGTGGGTATTTTTGTATCACACTTCAAGCCACATCTTTCTCTGATGAAATGTATCACTGATCTCAACCACATACATTCTCTACTTGCTTCATGAATAGATGTGTGGTACATGAAGGATTTGATTATTATGGGCCACCAGTATACGCGTTTGAAAACCGTGAGGGGCCAGAAGTTCCCAAAGCGGACAGTTTATACAAGTGAGCTATGGTGCCTGGTGGCCCTCCTCCTTCGTATACACGTTATCAGCACGAGCCTTAGCCATCTTGAGCAAATACTTTGAAAGTCTCGAAGGTGCAATTCTTGGAATTACACTGAGTACAAGTCGTTGCCTCACTGGAGATAAAGTAAAGGACTTGCAGTACTTATTTAGTCTAAACAGTTCAGGTAACATGTTCCAAGTATTTTTCTATCTTTGTTTTGATGGTTGATTGTTGTTGACTTTAACAACTACGAAAATTTTAAACTGATTTTTGGGAGAAGCTCACCATCAGCGTAGTAAGAACTAAGAAACATGGCCTTTCTTTTTTTAAATATTACTATGGAATATAGCACTTCGGCCTCTTTTTGACAAAATATCTTGAAACCAAAGTTGCTGAAGGCCTTATGCCAATATTCTACTGGAAGGTTAGTCCGCAAATATGAAATGATTAAATGAGTTTATATCAGTGAACACCAGAAGTGGTAATATTTTTACGGGCTTATTGTGTTTATGATTGAAGATGTGTTAGAGAAAAATTCTTCACATTATATGTATGCCTCGATTTGCTCCTGAAGTAGCAATATCTTAAAAGAGGCTATAAGCTATCACGATTTGATATGCTTAAGACACGTTCAGATAATTATGTTTTATTCCTGAAGAATGAAAACTTTTGATAAATGTTGCAAATATAGATCCATTCCCTGAAGTGAATGTGATAATATATAGTAAAGCCTATAAATATAAACGTGCATTTGATTGTGAAAATATTATGATCCATCTCCAGAAGAGGTAGAATAATTGAGAAGAAATATTCTGAATATTATATGTTTTTCTCCCGAAGTACTAAACTCATAATTTTGCTCCACGAGTAGCAAACTTTGAATTCTACTCCAGAAGTAGTAAGCCTATGTATTTACTCCTGAAGTAGTAAGGTTTTTAATTCTACTCCTAAAATAGTACAACTCTGGAATCTACTCCCGAAGTAGTAGAATTCAGAAATTTACTCCTGAATTAGTCAACCTTTAAACTTTACTCCCGAAGTGGTAAAACTTGAAACTTTACTCCCGAAGTAGTAAAACTCTGAAACTTTACTCCTTAAGCAGAAAGCATTACCAAAATATCTGAGAAATACTCTGAAGCAATGTCTTCTCGTGTTTGAGCAAAATAACGAGCTATTGATGAGCGTCGTATTTCAAGCACATTTAAATAATCAGGTTTCATTCCCCGAAGTGAATGAACAAATACCACAACTTATCTCCTGGAGGGATAAAATACAAGGAATGTAGATGTTATATTTTTGTGGTATGAAATTCAGACATTGCTACACGTACCTGTCGTACGTTGAAACATATTAAAGTATCATTTTAAGGAAAAGGGAGCAGAGTAGAATGGTTCTGCTATAACCACATTAATACATTATGGTTAGTTGTTATTGATTTCCTCGAAGGAAATAACAATTAATGTATTTTCCCCTGAAGGAATTAATAACTATGTGGTTGCCTCTTTGATACAAAATGTTCAGATGTTAATGATGAATCTCCCTGAAGGAGATGTTTAAAATATTGAAGTTTAGAATTCAATATTTATTTCGTGACACCAGTAGTGTCGAAATTTACTTTCATGGTACCAAAAGTATTTGAGAAATATTTGGTAATAGAAATTAATGATCAAAAGTTCCAGAAGAGCTAATTATTTATTTCCAAGTATCATGACACTAGCAGTGTCCAAATAATATCTGATCATGATAAATAAATTGAAGTCTCTTGAAGATGTTATATATGATAATACCATTCATCGTAGATCGTAATTGGTACGATCGGAACACTATAGTAGACCTGAAGTTTACTAACAATAAAAATGGTTATCATATTGAGACTACAAATGATCGGAATAGTAAATATCTTCAAGTTACTACGGGTAAGAAATACACATGTGAAATTTTACCCGAGCATGATGAGATCACATACCACGATAAACCAGAAGTTTATTGATATATAATTTCATGCAATAGTAAACCAGAAGTTTATTAAAAGAAATAGCACTAGTGATAGTAAACTTGAAGTTTACGGGTACAGATAATTTTATCAGTTGACAAGACCATTTTGATCGTCCTGATTTAAATCTGATGTGCTAATTGAGTATTAAAAACATATTGAAGAACTAGAAGATTCTTCAAGAATTTGTTTGTGTTGCTTGTTCTCATAATAAGTTGATTAAACCAGCTAATGTTGGGACTGAATCCCCAAAATTCTGAAAAAAATATATAAGGTGAATGTGGGCCCCTTCACCTGTAATGTGATGTCTTAAATAGATGCATCTATGAGACAGTCACATGTATGTTTATTGTCAACTGGCAGTTTGACATTTACGAAGTTGCTCGCTCAAAATGATTGAGTTGGAAGCACAATTTTCAGAATATGTAATCAAGACAATCATCTTGATAATGCTGGTTTATATCTAAGTTGGTTTGGCATTAGATGCCTCCATAATACAGCTAAACCATTGCTTATGAGAACAAAGTTTCAGATGTTGGTCTGAGATATGATATATTGCATACAATATCACTTGTATGCTTCAGATCAATAAATTTTGATATATTCTCCCCTCATATTTGGTTCAGGGTCAGGAACTAGATATTTCCATCTTTTAGCATTTGATATGCGGTACATGATTAATGGATATACCATGATGCACACAGACGGATTTTCCCAAAGAAAATGGGGACATATGTCACTAAAATAAGGGGGAGAGAATAAGCAGCTAAGAAATATGTTGTGAATTATCATCAGTATGATCCTCAGATAATTCAAGTCAAATGCTGGAATCATTTGCTGACCCAACTATTTCATATTTCATCTGCAAAATGCTCCTAATGTCCCGGAAGGACAATTCTACAGATGCATGAAGCACGGTAGACGAATCGGTTCCAAATATAATAATATTTGAAAAAGAAAGGAGCAAATGATCATAATAAGGAGGCAGTGTGCTCTTGAAGAGCTACGACATAACACTTCATAAACCTTATGAGAGGTTCAGGTACCTGAAAATGATGAAGTGATGAGATCTCAGTAAGTTATGTCGAATTGCGAACCGATACAAAATGATATCTTGTCGACGATATCTTTGATACAATATGGCGCGCAATATTGTATAAGATTGTGAGGATCTAAGTACTACGTCTCTTAAAGCATGTTGATGTAGAAATAATTACCAAGTAAAATGATGCATCTTGGTAAACGTAATGTTTATTGGACCAGAGTCCAAACATCAGAAAATGTCACATTATTTATACTGATGGATGCTGTCACAGCCTATGTGGCTTACTTGATGAAATTTATATGAAAATTCCTGAAGGATATAAAATGCCTGAAGCATTTGGTTTAAAGTCTCGGGAAATGTATTCAATCAGATTACAAAGATCATTATATGGTTTAAAACAATCAGGGCGTATGTGGTATAATCGCCTAAGTAAGTACTTGATAAATGAAGGATATATAAATGATGCCATTTGTCCATGTGTTTTTATTAAGAAAACAAAATCAGGGTTCATTATACTTGCTGTTTATGTTGATGACATAAACCTCATTGGAACTCCAGAAGAGCTCCAAAAGGCGATTGAATATTTGAAGAAAGAATTTGAGATGAAAAATCTCGGAAAGACAAAACTCTGTCTTGGTCTGCAAATTGAACATTTCGCAAAAGGGATCTTTATCCATCAATCTGCCTATACTGAGAAAGTTTTAAATCGGTTTTACATGGACAATTTGCATCCTTTAAGTACTCCTATGGTTGTTCGCTCACTTGAAGTGAGCAAAGATCCGTTCCGACCTCAGGAAGAAAACGAAGAGCTACTTGGTCCTGAAGTACCATATCTTAGTGCAATAGGTGCACTTATGTATCTTGCTAATGCTACAAGACCTGACATAGCATTTTCTGATAATTTGCTAGCAAGATATAGCTCTTCTCCTACACGGAGGCATTGGAACGGGATTAAGCATATATTGCGATATCTGAAGGGAACTAGCGATATGGGTCTGTTTTATACTAACAAAGGTAGTACAGATCTTGTTGGTTATGCAGATGCAGGTTATTTATCTGATCCACATAAAGCTCGATCTCAAACGGGCTATCTGTTTACATGCGGAGGTACTGCTATATCATGGCGATCGACCAAGCAATCCATTGTTGCTACTTCTTCAAATCATGCTGAGATAATCGCTATTCATGAAGCAAGTAGAGAATGTGTGTGGTTGAGATCAGTGATACATTTCATCAGAGAAAGATGTGGCTTGAAGTGTGATACAAAAATACCCACAGTATTATATGAAGATAATGCTGCATGCATAGCTCAATTAAAAGGAGGTTTCATAAAAGGAGATAGAACAAAGCACATTTCACCAAAGTTATTTTTCACACATGATCTCCAGAAGAATGGTGATATTGATGTGCAACAAATCCGTTCAAGTGACAATCCTGCAGATTTGTTCACTAAATCTTTGCCAACTTCAACCCTTGAGAAGATGATATTCAAGATTGGAATGTGAAGACTCCGACATCTGAATCTTGGTCTTCGTCAGGGGGAGTGAAATACGCGTTGTACTCTTTTTTCCTTAACCAAGTTTTGTCCCATTGGGTTTTCTTGGTAAGGTTTTTAATGAGGCAGCTCTCAAAGCGTATTTCTAGATATGTGCACTCTTTTTCCTTCATTAGGACTTTTTCCCACAGGTTTTTTTTTTAATAAGGTTTTAACGAGGTACATCATCTATTAATGGACATCCAAGGGGGAGTGTTATAAATATCCCAAATAGTGGATATCCATTAAGTTATAAATATCCCAAAATATCCCAAAATATCTCAAAATATCCCATGTCCTGTTGCTCCTATAAATAGGATGCACAGATGCAATGTTGAAAGAGAAGAAGTAAGATAATCTGATATCTCTCTACATATTCTCTCTACATATTTCTTCTGTGTATTTACTTCATAGTTTTATTTTATAACACGTTATCAGCACGAAAATGGGGCATTTTGAGCACAGGTCCAAAAACCTCACGTTTAGCAAGTGAATTCAATTCTGATTGAATTGCTTCTTGCCATTTTGGCCAATCATATCTTCGTCGACATTCTCCGACAGATTGAGGTTCCTGATCCTCACTGCCCTTTATAATATTTAGTGCAACATTATATGCAAAAACACTATTCACCACAATTTTCGAACGATATAGTTCTTCACTCACTGAAGTCTCGGGTTTGCTGATTTCTTTAGTGGCTGAACAACATAATGAATTACTGATGAAAAATCATGAAAGCCGACCCACTGGTACTGCCCCATTCCCTGAAGTGAATGAGGCAAATTTTCGCCATTCTAGGCGTGGAAGAGGTCGTGGCCCCAGTCGTGGTCATGGTCGTGGTCGAGGAAGGAATTTTAATCATGATTCTCGTTATGCACCATATAATACCCTTCACCACCAGCAGTGTAAAAGGAAGGATGAAAAGCATGATGTTGTGCAAAAGAAAAATTCAGAAAATAATTGCTTTCGATGTGGAGGAAAAGGGCACTGGGCACGTACCTGTCGTACGCCAAAGCACCTTGTTGATCTATATCAAGCCTCCCTCAAAAGGGCAGAAAATGATGCCGAAGCAAATTTTATTTCTGAAGATAATGTTGAGCCTATGCATTTAGATGTGGCAGATTTCTTTGAAATCCCTGAAGAAAAAATAGATCATCTGATCGGTGATGGATCTGTATTAACTTAGATATTTCATACATGTCATTTGTATTAGCTAATGTGGTTATGTTTCCATATATAAGTAATAAAGTGTGTGTAATACTTTGTCTAATCAAAATATCTACTTCGATGTTTACTTTGCCTATTTTTTCGTTTTGAAGAATATATGGAAAATCCTCAAATATTATTTGGATCAATGACAAATCATGAAGATATTTGTGTGATTGATAGTGGAACAACGCATGCTATATTCAAAGATGAGAAATACTTTTCTCAATTGCGTAGAAAAAGGGGAAATATTAATACAATTTCTGGCAATTCGAAATTAATTGAAGGCTCCGGAAGAGCTACTATATTTCTACCTAAGGGGACGAAACTTGTTATAGAAGATGCACTATTCTCTTCTAGATCCCCAAGAAACTTGTTGAGTTTCAAAGATATCCGCCGTAATGGGTATCACGTTGAGACATTAAATGAAACAAATGATGAATATCTTATCATTACAAAGAATGTCTCCGGCCAGAAATGTGTTTTGGAGAAATTACCAACTTTGTCTTCTGGCCTGTACTATGCAGAAATTAGTACAATGGAAGCACACTCAATCGTAAACCAGAAGTTTAACGATTCAGGAACTTTTGTGCTTTGGCATGACCGAATGGGTCATCCTGGATCAATAATGATGAGACGAATTATTGAAAATTCAAAAGGGCATCCACTTAAGAACCTGAAGATTCTTGAAAGTAGTGAGTTTTCATGTGTCGCTTGTCATCAGGGCAAATTGATAACCAGGCCATCACCAATGAAAGTTGACATTGAATCCCCTGCTTTTCTAGATCGTATACATGGGGATATATGTGGACCTATTCACCCATCTTGTGGGTCATTCAGATATTTTATGGTTATAATAGATGCGTCTTCGAGATGGTCTCATGTGTGCCTCATATCGTCTCGCAACCTGGCGTTTGCGAAATTATTGGCACAAATAATACGCTTAAGGGCACACTTCCCAGATTATCCTATAAAGGCTATACGTCTTGATAATGCTGGAGAATTTACATCCCAAGCTTTTGATGATTATTGTTTATCAGTTGGGATAAAGGTTGAACATCCTGTAGCACATGTTCATACCCAAAATGGCCTTGCTGAGTCATTTATTAAGCGTGTGCAATTGATAGCAAGACCATTACTTATGAAAACACGGTTGCCTACAACCGTCTGGGGTCATGCTATTTTACATGCAGCATCTCTTGTTCGTCTTAGACCGACTCATTATAATAAATACTCCCCGTCACAATTAGTGTTTGGTCATGAACCAAATATTGCTCATCTCCGAATCTTTGGCTGTGCTGTATATGTGCCTGTAGCACCACCACAACGCACTGCGCCAAAGCGGACAATATCTACAAGCTGTTTATAACACGTTATCAGCACGATGCTCGCGATGAGGGGGTGTGTTGTGAACTTGAAGTTCCCACATCGCTCGCACACGAGATTGTGTGCGTGCTTATAAGCAGGGCCTGAAGCCTTTACTTATATACGCGTTTTAAAGCCGTGAGGTGCGCCAAAGCGGACAATATGTATAAGCTGTTTATAACAATGTGAGATTAGTTCAGCATATTTCTTGAACTTCATCTCTCGGTATTGCTGCTGCAGGAGCATACTCGAGGCAGGAAAAGTGGAGAATGTTTTCTCCAGCATATCATCATCAGTAATATTTTCACCACATAATTTCAATTGAGAAATAATTTTAAACATTGCAGAATTATATGCCTTAACAGATTTAAAGTCTTGGAACCTTAAATGGAGCCAATCAAAACGTGCTTGTGGAAGTATGACCATCTTCAGGTGATCATATCTATCTTTCAGATCATTCCACAGCGTAAGAGGATCTTTAACCGTGAGATATTCCATTTTCAAATTCTCATCAAGATGACGGCGGAGGAATATCATTGCCTTAGCACGATTTTGGTTTGATGCCTCATTTTTATCTTTGATGGTGTCTTCCAGACCCATCGCATTAAGGTGAATCTCGGCATCAAGAATCCAAGACATATATCTATTACCGGATATATCTAAGGCTACAAATTCACATTTAGTAAGATTTGCCATTAGTAAAGGAAAACGAAGAAATCCATACCTTCGAGGTTTTGAAGTATTTGCTCGAGATAACAGAGTCTCGTGCTGATAACGTGTTATAAACTGCTTGTACATATTGTCCGCTTTGGCGCACCTCACGGCTTTAAAACGCGTATACAAGTAAAGGCTTCAGGCCCAGCTTATAAGCACGCGCACAATCCCGTGTGCGAGCGATGTGGGAACTTCAAGTTCACAACAGTGTTTATATCTTGCTAGCAAATTAACAGAAAATGCTATGTCAGGTCTTGTAGCATTAGCAAGATACATAAGTGCACCTATTGCACTAATGAATTACTGATTTGAAAAGAATAACTAATGAATTACTGATTTGATTATTATCTGCCTATACTGAATTGAAATTATGTGGACAGATGCATCTATTTAAGACAGTCACATGTATGTTTATTGTCAACTGGCAGTTTGACATTTACAAAGTTGCTTGCTCAAAATAATTGAGTTGGAAGCACAATTTTCAGAATATGTAATCAAGACAATCATCTTGATAATGCCGGTTTATATCTAAGTTGGTTTGGCATTGGATGCCTCTATAATACAGCTAAACCATTGCTTATGAGAACAGAGTTTCAGATGTTGGTCTGAGATATGATATATTGCATACAACAACACTTGTATGCTTCAGATCAATAAATTTTGATAAATTCTCCCCTCATATTTGGTTCAGGGTCAGGAACTAGATATTTCCATCTTTTAGCATTTGATGTGCGGTACATGATTAATGGATATACCATGATGCACATAGATGGATTTTTCCAAAGAAAATGGGGACATATGTCACTAAAATAAGGGGGAGAGAATAAGCAGCTAAGAAATATGTTGTGAATTATCATCAGTATGATCCTCAGATAATTCAAGTCAAATGCTGGAAGCATTTGCTGACCCAACTATTTCATATTTCATCTGCAAAATGATCTTAATGTCCCTGAAGGACAAAGTCTACAGCGTGCATGGAGCATGGTAGAACAATCGGTTCCAAATATAATAATCCTTGAAAAAGGGAGGAGCAAATGATCATAATAAGGAGGCAATGTGCTCTTGAAGAGCTACGACATAACACTTCATAAACCTTATAGGAGGTTCAGGTACCTGAAAATAATGAAGTGATGAGATCTCAGTAAGTTATGTCGAATTGCGAACCGATACAACATGATATCTTGTCGACAATATACAATATAGCGCGCAATATTGTATAAGGTTGTGAGGATTTGATTTCTACGTCTCTTAAAGCATGTTGACGTAGAATAATTACCAAGTAAAATGATCCATCTTGGTAAACGTAATGTTTTTTGGGCCAGCAGTCCAAACAACAGAAGATGTCACATTATTTATACTGATGGATGCTGTCACGGCCTATGTGGCTTACTTGATGAAATTTATATGAAAATTCCTGAAGGATGTAAAATGCCTGAAGCATTTGGTTTAAAGTCTCGGGAAATGTATTCAATCAGATTACAAAGATCATTATATGGTTTAAAACAATCAGGGTGTATGTGGTATAATCGCCTAAGTGAGTACTTGATAAATGAAGGATATATAAATGATGCCATTTGTCCATGTGTTTTTATTAAGAAAACAAAATCAGGGTTCATTATACTTGTTGTTTATGTTGATGACATAAACCTCATTGGAACTCCAGAAGAGCTCCAAAAGGCGATTGAATATTTGAAGAAAGAATTTGAGATGAAAGATCTCGGAAAGACAAAACTCTGTCTTGGTCTGCAAATTGAACATTTCGCAAAAGGGATCTTTATACATCAATCTACCTATACTGAGAAAGTTTTAAATCGGTTTTACATGGACAATGCGCATCCTTTAAGTACTCCTATGGTTGTTCGCTCACTTGAAGTGAGCAAAGATCCGTTCCGACCTCAGGAAGAAAACGAAGAGCTACTTGGTCCTGAAGTACCATATCTTAGTGCAATAGGTGCACTTATGTATCTTGCTAATGCTACAAGACCTGACATAGCATTTTCTGATAATTTGCTAGCAAGATATAGCTCTTCTCCTACACGGAGGCATTGGAACGGGATTAAGCATATATTGCGATATCTGAAGGGAACTAGCGATATGGGTCTGTTTTATACTAACAAAGGTAGTACAGATCTTGTTGGTTATGCAGATGCAGGTTATTTATCTGATCCACATAAAGCTCGATCTCAAACGGGCTATCTGTTTACATGCGGAGGTACTGCTATATCATGGCGATCGACCAAGCAGTCCATTGTTGCTACTTCTTCAAATCATGCTGAGATAATCACTATTCATGAAGCAAGTAGAGAATGTGTGTGGTTGAGATCAGTGATACATTTCATCAGAGAAAGATGTGGCTTGAAGTGTGATACAAAAATACCCACAGTATTATATGAAGATAATGCTGCATGCATAGCTCAATTAAAAGGAGGTTTCATAAAAGGAGATAGAACAAAGCACATTTCACCAAAGTTATTTTTCACACATGATCTCCAGAAGAATGGTGATATTGATGTGCAACAAATCCGTTCAAGTGACAATCCTGCAGATTTGTTCACTAAATCTTTGCCAACTTCAACTCTTGAGAAGATGATATTCAAGATTGGAATGCGAAGACTCCGACATCTGAATCTTGGTCTTCGTCAGGGGGAGTGAAATACGCCTTGTACTCTTTTTTCCTTAACCAAGTTTTGTCCCATTGGGTTTTCTTGATAAGGTTTTTAATGAGACAGCTCTCAAAGCGTAGTTCTAGATATGTGCACTCTTTTTCCTTCATTAGGACTTTTTCCCACAGGTTTTTTTTTATAAGGTTTTAACGAGGTACATCATCTATTAATGGACATCCAAGGGGGAGTGTTATAAATATCCAACTAGTGGATATCCATTAATTTGGAAATATCCCAAAATATCCCAAATATCCCAAATATCCCAAAATATCTCCTTTGTATGTTGCTCTTATAAATAGGATGCACAGATGCAATGTTGAAAGAGCAGAAGTAATATAAACTGATATCTCTCTACATATTCTCTTTTGATTTCTTTTCTCTCTCCCCCTAATTGTGGAAAATTTGTTTCATCAAATCGACAATCTGCAAATCGGGCAGTGAATAAATCTCCCGTCAATGGCTCAAGATAGCGAATAATGGAGGGTGATTCAAACCCAACATATATTCCTAACCTTCTTTGGGGGCCCATCTTAGTGCGTTGTGGTGGTGCTACAGGCACATATACTGCACAGCCAAAGATTCGGAGATGAGCAATATTTGGTTCATGACCAAACACTAATTGTGACGGGGAGTATTTATTATAATGAGTCGGTCTAAGACGAACAAGAGATGCTGCATGTAAAATAGCATGACCCCAGACGGTTGTAGGCAACCGTGTTTTCATAAGTAATGGTCTTGCTATCAATTGCACACGCTTAATAAATGACTCAGCAAGGCCATTTTGGGTATGAACATGTGCTACAGGATGTTCAACCATTATCCCAACTGATAAACAATAATCATCAAAAGCTTGGGATGTAAATTCTCCAGCATTATCAAGACGTATAGCCTTTATAGGATAATCTGGGAAGTGTGCCCTTAAGCGTATTATTTGTGCCAATAATTTCGCAAACGCCAGGTTGCGAGACGATATGAGGCACACATGAGACCATCTCGAAGACGCATCTATTAGAACCATAAAATATCTGAATGACCCACAAGATGGGTGAATAGGTCCACATATATCCCCATGTATACGATCTAGAAAAGCAGGGGATTCAATGTCAACTTTCATTGGTGATGGCCTGGTTATCAATTTGCCCTGATGACAAGCGACACATGAAAACTCACTACTTTCAAGAATCTTCAGGTTCTTAAGTGGATGCCCTTTTGAATTTTCAATAATTCGTCTCATCATTATTGATCCAGGATGACCCATTCGGTCATGCCAAAGCACAAAAGTTCCTGAATCGTTAAACTTCTGGTTTACGATTGAGTGTGCTTCCATTGTACTAATTTCTGCATAGTACAGGCCAGAAGACAAAGTTGGTAATTTCTCCAAAACACATTTCTGGCCGGAGACATTCTTTGTAATGATAAGATATTCATCATTTGTTTCATTTAATGTCTCAACGTGATACCCATTACGGCGGATATCTTTGAAACTCAACAAGTTTCTTAGGGATCTAGAAGAGAATAGTGCATCTTCTATAACAAGTTTCGTCCCCTTAGGTAGAAATATAGTAGCTCTTCCGGAGCCTTCAATTAATTTCGAATTGCCAGAAATTGTATTAATATTTCCCCTTTTTCTACGCAATTGAGAAAAGTATTTCTCATCTTTGAATATAGCATGCGTTGTTCCACTATCAATCACACAAATATCTTCATGATTTGTCATTGATCCAAATAATATTTGAGGATTTTCCATATCTTCTTCAAAACGAAAGAATAGGCAAAGTAAACATCGAAGTAGATATTTTGATTAGACAAAGTATTTCACACACTTTATTATATATATATGGAAACATAACCACATTAGATAATACAAATGACATGTATGAAATATCTAAGTTAATACAGATCCATCACCGAACAGATGATTTATTTTCCCTTCAGGGAGTTCAAAGAAATCTGCCACATCTAGATGCATGGGCTCAACATTATCTTCAGAAATAAAATTTGCTTCGGCATCCTTTTCTGCCCTTTTGAGGGAGGCTTGATATAGCTCAACAAGGTGCTTTGGCGTACGACAGGTACGTGACCAGTGCCCTCTTCCTCCACATCGGAAGCAATTATTTTCTGAATTTTTCTTTTGCACAACTTCATGCTTTTCATCCTTCCTTTTACACTGCTGGTGCTAAAGGGTATTATATGGTGCAAAACGAGAATCATGATTAAAATTCCTTCCTCGACCACGACCATGACCACGACTGGGGCCACGACCTCTTCCACGCCTAGAATGGCGAAAATTTGCCTCATTCACTTCAGGGAATGGGGCAGTACCAGTGGGTCGGCTTTCATGATTTTTCATCAGTAATTCATTATGTTGTTCAGCCACTAGAAGATGTGAGATTAGATCAGAATATTTTTTGAACTTCATCTCTCGGTATTGCTGCTGCAGGAGCATACTCGAGGCAGGAAAAGTGGAGAATGTTTTCTCCAACATATCAAGATCAGTAATATTTTCACCACATAATTTCAATTGAGAAATAATTTTAAACATAGTAGAATTGTATGCCTTAACAGATTTAAAATCTTGGAACCTTAAATGGAGCCAATCAAAACGTGCTTGTGGAAGTATGACCATCTTCAGGTGATCATATCTATCTTTCAGATCATTCCACAGCGTAAGAGGATCTTTAACCGTGAGATATTCCATTTTTAAATTCTCATCAAGATGATGGCGGAGGAATATCATTGCCTTAGCACGGTTTTGATTTGATGCCTCGTTTTTATCTTTGATGGTGTCTTCCAGACCCATCGCATTAAGGTGAATCTCGGCATCAAGAATCCAAGACATATAGCTATTGCCGGATATATCTAAGGCTACAAATTCACGTCTAGAAAGATTTGTCATTAGTAATGGAAAACAAAGAAATCAATACCTTCGAGGCTTGTAAAGTATTTGCTCGAGATGACAGAGTCTCGTGCTGATAACGTGTTATAAAATAATAACTATAAAGTAAATATACGGAAGAAATATGTAGAGAGAATATGTAGAGAGATATCAGTTTATATTACTTCTGCTCTTTCAACATTGCATCTGTGCATCAGACTTAATGTGACTGGCTAAATTGCATTTGTTAACTTTCTCACCATGTGTGGTCCGAGTAAAGGGAAAAAAAGAAAAGAAAAAGAACTCCTGTTCCTTTATCGAATTCAAATTTTATACATTGGCAAATGAAAGTTTGTTTAGAGTATTAGTTGTATAGTTTAACATATTATCTATGAATTGACGTGTGTTGACACTTCAATACGAGACCAAATTTATCTTAGTTGACAATGACAATTGCAGTTAGTGGATCAAGTAATCTGCTTACATCCATTTTTAATCTGTACGACTTTCCCAAGTGGACGATGACTATACATTAGTAATATCATACGTAATATTCTTACAGCTAGTGTCAGCACTGGTGCAATAACACGTCGTCAAACAAAAATTACGAATGTCTTTTTTTTTTTCTTTTCTTTTTTTTAGTTTGCTATGAAAGTTTGCTAGATATTACGAGTGTCAAACAAAAAAACCATACGTTTAATTTTCTTATATCTAGCTAGAGAATTTATCTTGGATTACTTGTTAATAAAACTATAAAGAAGCAGAGTGATTTAAAGAAATACCCACCTTATACATCAGATAATTCTCCTACAAGTCTTGTACACCTCTAAATTGATAAATCACAAAGTAGTTACGTCTTTTCTGAAATTTATTCCCTTTCTTTATGAGTAAATAAACTAAAATTGGGCAAAGAGAGTCAACTCACATCTAGTAAAACATGAATTGAACTTTAACAGGATATATCACAATATTAATATGATCGTCGGGTTGTTGGTTCTTTCCTACTCCACATAGAATTATGGATTTTATATGAAATGTACAAAACTTTTTTTTTTTTCAAATGAAATGTACTAATCTACTATAGGAATTTTTAGCCATTCGTGGCTAGAGTGATAAAAAAAATTAAAAAAGCTGAGGTAAATAAAATTATATTTGTGTATCTAATTTTTCACCGTTGTGGCCTTTGTTATAAATTAACATTATGGTTGTAAATTCATAATAGACATGTCCCTGGTTGCTTATAAATTACATGCCTCAAAATTCTTTTTAAGAAACAATAATAGATTGATAATTTTAATTTTGATAAAATTAACTATAATATCTTGATCTGATAAGTGATAACTACCAGACATGCAGTTCCACTAATTAAGAAGTTATTTTCTATTACATAACTGAAAAATTGGCTGTTGAAATTGAAAGCTTATTCAGAAAAAGTCGATTAATTCTTTAGTTAGCTAGGAGTAATATACACCAAATTAAAACGTGTGAAGTGCATTTTCAGAGTAGTCAATCCCACTGGCGCTTAAATTTTCTAGTATGTCTATATTTATGAGACTTAAAAAATGGTAACATATCGCTGAAAGCAGAGGTAAAGAATCAACAAATAAAACTGACTGAGCAAAATCTGAAACGGCTAACGACAAAACTTCTATATATCAAAGTAACTCCCGAATGTCACATTGCTTATAGCTTTAATACACCATATAAGAAATACATACAAGTAAGATTTAATAACTCGTTAACCAAGGTACATTCCAGACCAAATACTACAAATGAATTATTCTGCCAACAAAGCACACGAACGACACCGTAGTTACTCAAGGAGTAGCGGGTTGGTGTGGTGGAGAAAACGTAGGTTTTGGCCAACTTGGAAGCTTGGGCTTTGACACATCTGGGACCTCAGGCTTCGGCCAAGATGGAAGCTCGGGCTTTGGCACACTTGGGATTTCAGGCTTTGGCCAACTTGGAAACTCTGGCTTTGGAGCAGCAGGTGTCTCAGGCTTTGGCCAAGATGGAAGCTCAGGCTTTGACGCAGCTGGTACCTCAGGCTTTGGCCAAGATGGAAGCTCGGGCTTTGGCCAACTTGGAAACTCGGGCTTTGGAGCAGCAGGTTTCTCGGGCTTTGGCCAAGATGGAAGCTCGGGCTTCGGCCAACTTGGAAACTCAGGTTTTGGAGCAGCAGGTTTCTCGGGCTTTGGCCAAGATGGAAGCTCGGGCTTCGGCGCAGCTGGGACCTCAGGCTTTGGCCAAGATGGAAGCTCGGGCTTCGGTGCAGCTGGGACCTCAGGCTTTGGCCAAGATGGAAGATGGGGCTTCGGTGCAGCTGGGACCTCAGGCTTTGGCCAACTTGGGAACTCTGGCTTTGGAGCAGCAGGTTTCTCAGGCTTTGGCCAAGAAGGAAGCTCGGGCTTTGGCAGACTTGGAATTTCTGGCTTTGGCGCAGCTGGGACCTCAGGCTTTGGCCAACTTGGAAATCCGGGCTTTGGAGCAGCAGGTTTCTCGGGCTTTGTCCATAATGGAAGCTCGGGCTTTGACACACTTGGGATTTCAGGCTTCGGCGCAGCTGGAACCTCAGGCTTTGGCCAAGATGGAAGTTTGGACTTTGGCCAACTTGAAAACTCGGGCTTCGAAGCTGATGGGCCCTCAGCCTTTGGACCAGCGGGTATCTCTGGCTTTGACACATGTTTTTGCAAGGTTGAAGCTTTCAAAAATTCTGATTTAAGAATTTTAGGGAGAGGCGTCTCTAGAAGGCGGCGTGCAGTTGCAATAGTTATCATGCGGTCTTGCATAAAATAGATAAATGTGAGCAGGAAGAGGGAGGTTAGGTTGTAATGCTGAGCCATTTTTTTCTCAGATCCAAGAAGCTTAGAGAAAAATGTGTTAAAAGCAAATGAAAATTTGATATTCCGTTGGTTTTCCATATGGCCTTATATAAGTTTTACATGCATGCAACAAGGAGGATTTGAAGGGATATGTTAGATGAACTTTTCACCTATTTGCCTGCCAATATTATAGTATCTTGAATTTGTCTTATGGTAGCTATATTGCTCAAATATAGATATTAAAAATATATTTGACATGTCAAAACATGTCTTACTGATCACATCTATTCAGCTAGCACTTGGTAGAAAATGCTTGTGACAGTTATACGAAAATAATGGTGGCATTGCATTTTACTTAAAGCAGCTTAATAAGTCAAAGAAAATATCATAATTTTTTTTTATAAAATCCTATATGATTGTAAAATAAAATCCTCTATCATTGTAACATAAAATATAGTTAATTTAGCCTTCTACTCTATATTCTAGGTTTTTGATGGTACGGAAATAAAATATAATTATAGAGGACATATATATGGGCTTATGCATTTTGGAGAAGCAATGTCAGCAGCGCTTTATTCATAATATACTAAAAGTAGGAACTATCTAAAACTAAATTGAATTACTAAAATATTCATAAAAAAATGAACGACCATTTACCTTTTTTTGAATTCTACTTCTGAATTATTGTTATGCCAAAAAGTAAATTCATCTTCTAATAAATGATAGTAAATTTATAATTTTATACTGCAATTATCCTGGTGAATGGAAAGGTACTGTAACGAACGAACTAAGTAAATGATAAAATTAAATCCAATTACAAAGAAAAAAAATTGCCAAATGCTCTCTTTACCTCATTGAATACGACCATTCATTTGGACGATGCTAAAGATACCTATATATAACATAAATTTCATAGATTGTGATTCTCAACCAAATCAAAAATATTGCAGGGCTTTAATTACATACGGAAATATTGAATTGATTTGTTTCAATTTGCATGTTGTTAAAGAACTTAAAATTGGCAGAAAATGCTTATATCAAAAATGGAATCTTATCAACGCATATTCTATCGGCCTTGAAGAATGAAAAGAGCTCAGAAGGATAATTGTGCTAATTATTATTACGTGCTGCCAGGAAGTGAGATTCAAATTTGGTTCTTGCAAATTCGTATGCATTAGCTGGTACGTATATCTATCGTTGGAAGAAATTTTCTTTAAATGTTCATTTTCTAAAATATTAGAAGATAGGATTCATTTTATTATTTTAACTAAGATCTTAACATTCTAAAGTTTAATCTTTAGTGCATATATGTGTTATCAATATCATTTAAGAATGTCGTTAATGATTTAAATATCTGATGTCAATGTCTTTTTGCATTTTTCTAAAACATAACATCTCTAAGAAATAGTAGATTTTAATTTGATTTTAATAGCAAATTTATGCCTTTTACAAATGGGAAACAGCATGTGAGGCTTCTTACCAAATATGATTATCGCACTATTTGGGGTTCTTCCAAACATCAAACGTGTTTTTGGCAAAGAATACTAGAGGTGTATAGTCGATCAAAAAACGCATGTCTCCTCCTAGAGCTATCAAATCTCCAATTACAGCTACCCCTTACTTTTAGTGAATGCTAAAACTTTTTCTATGCTCTTTTGGCCTTCTCAACATGTACTTTTAAAACATGCTAATTCTTATTCAAGGATATTTCTAAGGGAAAAAAAATATACAAGTTTGAAGTTCTTAAAAATATAAATGTATGCTCAAAGTCAAATTATTTGTTGCTTAGGCTATCCACTAACGAATATTATTGTTTGTTCAAATTTTGTTGACACGAAATAAAAGTCGAATAGATACTTGCTTTATAGTACTATTAATTGATTTTGCCTTTTTTTATCCTCTATGGGAATTTGTATCCCACGGGAAAATGTTGCTCTCTTGATGAGCTCAAATATAAGAACATTTTATCAAGCTAAAGAGCGGAAATGTAGTTTTCATGGTATCTCCTAGAAAGATAGAGGGTGATGCTAAGCCATTTATCTTTTATATGTATAAAGGCTTGATCAAATTTGAATGTGACATTTTCTTTCTGTCTCTTAATATATATAGGTTTTACATGCATGACGCAACCAGCTAAAGGAGTTTAAGATTATAGTTGTAAATTCATAACAGTCATGTCCGTGATTGCTCAAAAATTACATGCCTAAAATTTTTTTAAAGAAAAAACATCAGATTTATAATTTTAGTTTTGATAAATTTAACTACAATATCTTGAATCGATAAGTGATAACTACCGGACATGCAGTTCCACTAATTAAGAAGTTATTTTCTCTGACATAACTGAAAGATTGGCCGCCACATATGAACGTTTATCCATAAAAGGTTAATTAATTCTTTAGTTAGCTAGGAGTAATATACACCAAAACATGTGAAGTGTATTTTCAGGGCACTCAATCCCTCTGGCACTTAAATGGTAACATTTCTTTGAAAGCGGAGAGGTAAAGAATCAACGAATAACAAGACTGAGCAAAATCTGAAACGGCTAACGACAGAACTTATATATATCAAAATAACTCTCGAATGTCACATTGCTTATAGCTTTAATACACCATATAAGAAATACATGAAAGTAAGACTTAATGACCCGTTAAATAAGACTTAATAACTCATTAAACAAGGTGCATTCGAGACCAAATACTACAAATGAATTATTCTGCCAACAAATACGTGTGTCAAGGCACATGAATGACACTGTAGTTACTCAAGGAGTAGCGGGTTTATGTGGTGGAGAAAGCGTGGGTTTTTGCCAACTTGGAAGCTCAGGCTTTGGCGCAGCTGGGACCCCAGGCTTCACCCAAGATGGAAGCTCAGGCTTTGCAGGCTTCGGCTCAGCTGGTACCTTAGGCTTTGGCCAAGATGGAAGCTCAGGCTTCGGTGCAGCTGGGACCTCAGGCTTTGGCCAAGATGGAAGCTCAGGCTTCAGCGCAGCTGGGACTTCAGGCTTTGGCCAAGATGGAAGCTGGGGCTTCGGTGCAGCTGGGACCTCAGGCATGGGCCAACTTGGGAACTCTGGCTTTGGAGCAGCTGGTTTCTCGGTCTTTGGCCAAGATGGAAGCTCGGGCTTCGGCCAACTTGGGAACTCGGTCTTTGGAGCAGCAGGCTTCTCGGGCTTTGGCCATGATGGAAGCTCAGGCTTTGGCACACTTGGGAGTTCAGGCTTTGGCGCAGCTGGGACCTCTGGCTTTGGCCAAGATGGAAGTTCGTGCTTCGGCGCAGCTGGGACCTCAGGATTTGGCCAAGATGGAAGTTTGGGCTTTGGCCAACTTGGAAACTCGGGCATCGAAGCTGCTGGGACCTCAGGCTTTGGGCCAGCAGGTATCTCTGACTTTGTCCAAGTTGGAATTTCGGGTTTTGAAACACTTGAAATTTCATGCTTTTGCAAGGTTAGAGCTTTCAAGAATTCTGGTTTAGGAATTTCAGGGAGAGGCGTCTCTAAAAGGCGACGTGCAGTTGCAGTAGTTATCATGTGGTCATGCATAAAGTAGATAAATGTGAGCAAGAAGAGGGCGGTTAGATTGTAATGCTGAGCCATTTTTTTCTCAAATCCAAGAAGCTTGGTGAAAAATGTGTTAAAAGCAAATGAAATTTTGATATTCCGTTGGTTTTCCATATGGCTTTATATAAGTTTTACATGCATGCAACAAGGAGGATTTGAAGGGATATGTTAGTTGAACTTTTCACCTATTTGTCTTCCAATATTATAGTATCTTGAATTTGTCTTATGGTAGTTATATTGCTCAAATATAGATATTAAAAATATATCTAATAAGGTAATAGTCAAAACTCGTCTTACTGATCACATCTATTCAGTTGGCACTGGGTAGAAAATGCTTGTGACAGTTATACGAAAATAATGGTGGCATTGCATTTTACTTAAAGCAGCTTAATAAGTCAAAGAAAATAGCATTTTTTTTTTATAAAAGCCTATACGATTGTAAAATAAACTCCTCTATAATTGTAAAATAAAATATTGTTAATTTAGCCATCTACTCTATATTCTAGGTTTTCGATGGTAAGGAAATAAAATATAATTATAGAGGACATATACATGGTCTTATGCATTTTTGTGAAGAAATGCCAGCAGCGCTTTATTCATAAGGTACTAAAAGTAGGAACTATCAAAAGCTAAATTGAATTACAAAATATTCATAAAAAAACGAACGACCATTTACCCTTTTTCTGAATTCTACTTCTGAATTATTGTTATGCCAAAAAGTAAATTCATCTCCTAATAAATGATAGTAAATTTATAATTTTATACTGTAATTATCCTGGTGAATGGAAAGGCCATTACTGAAAGATACTGTAACGAACTAAGTAAATGATAAAATTAAATCCAATTACACAGAAAAAAATGGTGTCAAATGCTCTCTTTACCGCATTGAATACGACCATTCATTTGGATGATGCTAAAGATACCTATATATAACATAAATTTCATAGATTGTGATTCTCAACCAAATCAAAAATATTGCAGGGCTTTAATTAAATACGGAAATATTGAATTGATTTGTTTCAATTTTCATGTTGTTAAAGAACTTAAAATTGGCAGAAAATGCTTATATCAAAAATGGAATCTTATCAACGCATATTCTATCGGCCTTGAAGAATGAAAAGAGCTCGGAAGGCTAATGGTGCTAATTATTATTACGTGCTGCCAGGAAGTGAGATTCAAATTTGATTCTTCCAAATTCATATGCATTAGTTGGTACGTATATCTATCGTTGGAAGAAATTTTCTTTAAATGTTCATTTTCTAAAATATTAGAAGATAGGATTCATTTTATTATTTTAAATAAGATCTTAACATTCTAAAGTTTAATCTTTAGTGCATATATGTGTTATCAATATCATTTAAGAATGTCGTAAATGATTTAACTATCTGATGCCAATGTCTTTTTGCATTTTTCTAAAACATAACATCTCTAAGAAATAGTAGATTTTACTTTGACTTTAATAGCAGATTTATGCCTTTCAAAAATGGGAAACAGCTTGTGAGGCTTCTTACCAAATATGATTATCGCACTATTTGGGGTTCTTCCAAACATCAAACTTGTTTTTTGCAAAGAATACTAGAGGTGAATAGTCAATCAAAAACGCATGTCAGCTCCTAAAGCTATCAAATCTCCAATTACAGCTACACCTTACTTTTAGTGGATGCTAAAACTTTTTCTTTGCTCTTTTGGCCTTCTCAACATGTACTTGTACTTTTAAAACATGCTAATTCTTATTCAAGGATATTTCTAAGGGAAAAAAAAATATGCAAGTTTGAAGTTCTTAAAAATATAAATATGCTCAAAGTCAAATTATTTGTTGCTTAGGCTATCCACTAACGAATATTATTGTTTGTTCAAACTTTGTTGACACGAAACAAAAGTTGAATAGATACTTGCTTTCTAGTACTATTAATTGATTTTGCCTTTTTTATCCTCTATGGGAATTTGTATACCAAGGGAAAATGTTTCTCTCTTGAGGAGCTCAAATATAAGAACATTTTATCAAGCTAAAGAGCGGAAATGTAGTTTTTCATGGTATCTGATAGAAAGATAGATGGTGATGCTAAGCCATTTATCTTTTATATGTATAAAGGCTCGATCAAATTTGGATGTGACATTTTCTTTCTGTCTCTTAATATATATAGGTTTTACATGCATGACGCAACAAGCTAAAGGAGTTTAAGATTATAGTTGTAAATTCATAACAGTCATGTCCTTGATTGCTCAAAAATTACATGCCTGAAATTTTTTTAAAGAAAAAACATCAGATTGATAATTTTAGTTTCGATAAATTTAACTACAATATTTTGGATCGATAAGTGATACCTACCGGACATGCAGTTCCACTAATTGAGAAGTTATTTTCTCTGACATAACTGAAAGATTGGTTGCCACATAGGAACGTTTATCCATAAAAGGTTAATTAATTATTTAGTTAGCTAGGAGTAATATACACCAAAACGTGTGAAGTGTATTTTCAGACCACTCAATCCCACTGTCACTTAAATGGTAACGTTTCTCTAAAAGAATAGAGGTAAAGAATCAACGAATAACAAGACTGAGCAAAATCTGAAATGGCTAACGACATAACTTATATATATCAAAGTAACTCCCGAATGTCACATTGCTTATAACTTTAATACACCATATAAGAAATACATGAAAGTAAGACTTAATGAACCGTTAAATAAGACTTAATAACTCATTAAACAAGGTACATTCGAGACCAATTACTACTAATGAATTATTTTGCCAACAAATGCATGTGTCAAGGCACATGAATGACACCGTAGTTACTCAAGGAGTAGCGTGTTTATGTGGTGGAGAAAGCGTGGGTTTTTGCCAACTTGGAAGCTCAAGCTTTGGCGCAGCTGGGACCTCAGGCTTCAGCCAAGATGGAAGCTCGGGCTTTGGCCAACTTGGAAACTCGGGCTTTGGAGTAGCAGGTTTCTCGGGCTTTGGCCAAGATGGAAGCCTGGGCTTTGGCCAACTTGGAAACTCGGGCTTTGGAGCAGCAGGTTTCTCGGGCTTTGGCCAAGATGGAAGCTCAGGCTTCGGTGCAGCTGGGACCTCAGGCTTTGGCCAAGATGGAAGCTTGGGCTTCGGCGCAGCTGGGACTTCAGGCTTTGGCCAAGATGGAAGCCGGGGCTTCAGTGCAGTTGGGACCTCAGGCTTTGGCCAACTTGGGAACTCCGGCTTTGGAGCAGCAGGTTTCTCGGGCTTTGGCCAAGATGGAAGCTCGGGCTTCGGCCAATTTGGGAATTCGGGCTTTGGAGCGACCGGTTTCTCGGGCTTTGGCCATGATGGAAGGTCGGCCTTTGGCACACTTGGGAGTTCAGGCTTCGGCGCAGCTAGGACCTCTGGCTTTGGCCAATATGGAAGTTCGTGCTTCGGCGCAGCTGGGACTTCACGCTTTGGCCAAGATGGAAGTTTGGGCTTTGGCCAACTTGGAAACTCAGGCTTCGAAGCTGATAGGACCTCAGGCTTTGGGCCAGCAGGTATCTCCGACTTTGTCCAAGTTGGAATTTCAAGTTTCAAAACACTTGAAATTTCATGCTTTTGCAAGGTTAGAGCTTTCGAGAATTCTGGTTTAGGAATTTCAGGGAGAGGCGTCTCTAAAAGGCGACGTGCAGTTGCATTAGTTATCATGTGGTCATGCATAAAGTAGATAAATGTGAGCAGGAAGAGTGGGGTTAGGTTGTAATGCTGAGCCATTTTTTTCTCAGATCCAAGAAGCTTAGAGAAAAATGTGTTAAAAGCAAATGAAATTTTGATATTCCGTTGGTTTTCCATATTGCTATATATAAGTTTTACATGCATGCAACAAGGAGAATTTGAAGGGATATGTTAGTTGAACTTTTCACCTATTTGCCTGCCAATATTATAGTATCTTGAAACTGTCTTATGGTAGCTATTGCTCAAATATAGATATTAAAAATATATCTAATAAGGTAATAGTCAAAACTCGTCTTTATCACATCAATTTAGCTGGCACTTGGTAGACAATGATTGTGATGATCAGTTATACGAAAACAATGGCGGCATTTTACTTAAAGCAACTTAACTTTGTTGCGGTTATTAATGGCTCTAAAGAAAGGAAGTTGCAAGAAATGACGAGTGCTAAAGGAAAAGTCATGAACGTAATTTTTTTTAATCCAACTAAACAATTCTCGAGTCTACTAGCTAATACGAGATTACTAAGGAAGCAAAATATTGTTAAACTACTTATTAATCACCTATAAATTGTCAATCACAATGTAATTTATATCCTTTCCTTATTTGTTGCTTTGCTATTTGAATGAAACCTCAGGCCTTAATCAGATATAGTTGAACTTTGACGACATGGTTCGCATACCACTCTGTCACCGTAGTGATGGCATTTCCAGTTCCTTCTTGCAATAATTTGAATTTTAATACTTTAAAGTTGTGAACGGTTTACGAAATAATATTATTATTAGTAAAATGCAACAACATTTTGGGACATCACCGGTTATAATAATTAAAAAAAAAAAAGAGAGAGAGTCGAATATAACTTGGGTCGGATAAACTGCACTTATATTGATTGCATATAGCATTGGGCTTGGTATGGAAGGTGCAATAGTAGCAGATTGTGGTGGAGCAGCAACCAATCTTCATCCTTAATTAGAGATCTCAAGTTCGAATCTTAAAAATAAAGTTATTATCTTTGGTAAGGAGCGCGTTTACCCCAAAGTGGGACAATCCAATGCAAGTCCCATATTACTCGGATACCAAAGTGAATTATAATCATCTAATTATAAGCAAAATATAATTAGATGATTAGATCGTACATTCATATACTAATAAAGAAAATTGTAAACGCTCACACTCAAAAGCTATAACACACTTTGTTTTTTCAGAAGCAAAAACAAAGGGATCTACAGTATATTTATAGCAATGAGTAATCAGAAGACAAGGAAAATCTCATTCACCAGAATTCCTTGTTAGGATTTGAATCCCAAATCCGACCTTTGTAAGCAGGTTCCCAGGAAAGATTGGAGGGTCACAGCTGGACCACTTAAATACCAACCTCCTTAGACAAAACCTACTTACGCCGTGATGTAAGCGAAGAATAAATAGCACACACAGATTTATAGTGGTTCACCCTCAATGTGAGAGCTACGTCCACGTTGCTGCTGCAGATCTTATTAAAGAAGAAATATTACAAGTGTTTACAAATGAACCATAAGCTACCTATTTATAGGAATGAATTTCCTATGATGAGGTAAGCGCTTACATCACGACTATCATAAGGTAAGCGCTTACATCACGACTATGTGAACAAAAGAATTGACTTGTTTGGCCAATTCCACACCTAACAAATCTCCCACTTGAAGACTAATTTTAATTTGTCTTCACACTTTGATCGATGCAGCAGCTCTTTCCTACTTTCATACTTCGTGCAGGCCAACTGAAGTTGAGCATAGCTTCAGTTTGTCTATCGTCACTGCCTTTGTCAGCATGTCTGCTGGATTCTGACTCCCTGCGATCTTCTCAAGCACTAGCGCTCCATCTTCCAAAGCTGATCTAATGAAATGGTACCGGAGTTGTATGTGCTTCGTTCGAGCATGGTAAACCGGGTTCTTTGCCAAATGAATGGCGCTTTGGCTATCACAATATAGCACACTTCCCTCGTGGTCCTGATCCAATTCCCGCAGAAAAGATTGTAGCCACATCATTTCCTTTGTGGCCTCCGTCACAGCAACGTACTCAGCCTCACAACTAGAGAGAGCTACTATCTTTTGCAACTTGGAAACCCAAGAGATTGCAGTACCTCCGAATGTGTAAACATACCCGGATGTGCTCTTTTTGCTATCAATATCACCACCGTTGTCAGCATCAACATACCCTTGCAATCCTGTTTTTGATTTTCGGAAATACAGAGCTGAACTCGAGCTGCCTTTCAGATATCTGAATATCCACTTCACAGCCTCCCAGTGTTGCTTTCCCGGATTGCTCATAAATCGACTGACAACTCCCACTGCATGTGCAATGTCTGGCCTTGTACATATCATTGCATACATAAGACTACCGATTGTAGATACATAAGGTATCTTGTCCATCTGCTTCTTCTCATCCTCGGTTGTCGGCGACTGATCCTTTGACAACCGAAAGTGTCCAGCCAAGGGAGTGCTGACTGGCTTGGCATCATGCATGTTAAACCTTTTGATAACTTTCCTCACATATTCTTCTTGTGAGAGTTTGATGCCCTCCTTGCTTCGGTCGATTCTCATCCCAAGGATTTGCTTTGCAGCTCCCAAATCCTTCATTGCAAACTCTTCCGATAACCCTTTTTTCAACCGATCAATCTCCTGTAGGTTTGCTCCTACGATTAGCATGTCGTCGACATAGAGTAGCAGTATCATGTACGAGTCTTCAAATTTTTTGAAGTAACAGCAGTGATCTGCCTCGCACCTTGAAAAATCAGCTTTCTTCATAAAGCTGTCAAACTTTAAATACCACTGTCTTGGAGCCTGTTTTAGTCCGTACAGACTCTTTTGAAGTTTGCACACCAGATTCTCCTTTCCTTTGATTTTGAATCCCTCCGGCTGTCGCATGTATATTTCCTCGTCTAGATCACCGTGAAGAAATGCAGTTTTCACGTCCATCTGTTGCAGATGTAGATTTTCCTTTGCTACCAGCCCAAGAACAGTTCTGATAGTCACCATCTTGACTACGGGAGAGAAGATCTCCGTATAGTCAATGCCTTCTTTCTGTTGAAATCCCTTTGCAACCAACCTTGTTTTATAACGCTTGCTTCCATTGGGTTCTTCCTTTATCCGATAAACCCATTTGTTTTGCAATGCCTTTTTATCCTTTGGCAACTCGGATAATTCCCATGTATGATTTGCCGATAGTGAATCCATTTCATCCTTCATTGCCAGCTCCCACTTAGTCGATTCATCGACTTGCATTGCTTCTTCATAACATTCCGGCTCCCCTCAATCAGTGAGTAGAATGTAGTTGAGGGATGGAGAGTACCTGTGAAGCGGCTTCCTGATCCTGGATGATCTACGCAGCTCTGTGATTGGCGTCTGTTCATTTGTTTCAGAATCAGCACTTTCATCAGCACCTTCTCGGATTGTTTGTTCCTCTGCCTCGGTTGTACCTGGCTGCGGCTCAGGTGCCGGAAAGTCCCTCAAATCGACTATTTCCGATTCCTTGTCCTGACATTCTAAATTCTTTTGCAGCTTGTCTTTGTACAGTACCTCTTCGTTAAAGACAACATTCCTGCTTCGGATGATCTTCCGATTTTGTTCATCCCAAAATCGGTACCCAAGCTCGGTGTCACCATAGCCAATAAAGTAACACTTCTTTGATTTTGGATCAAGCTTGCTTCTAGCCGTATCATCATTATGAACATATGATAAGCAACCGAACACTTTCAGAAATGAAAGATTTACCTTCTTGCCACTCCAGACTTCTTCTGGAATTCTGAAATCCAAGGGAACTGACGGTCCTCGGTTAATTAAGAAGGCCGCGGTATTGACTGCATCTGCCCAGAATGTCTTGGGCAGTCCAGAGTGTATTCTCATACTCCGAGCACGCTCGTTCAACGTTCGGTTCATTCTTTCGGCTACTCCATTCTGTTGTGGCGTTCCAGGAATAGTCTTCATCATCTTGATCCCATTATCGGCACAGTACCATTTGAAATCACCATCAGTGTATTCTCCGCCGTTGTCGGACCTCAAACACTTCAACTTGAGGTTTGTTTCATTCTCGACCATGGCTTTCCATCTTTTGAATACACTAAACACATCGGATTTATTTTTCATAAAATAAACCCATACCTTCCTGGTTGAATCATCAATGAAGGTCACGTAGTAGTGTGATCCTCCAAGGGAGGGTACAGTGGTAGGTCCCCACACGTCTGTGTGCACCAATTCCAGCTTTTCGACCTTCAACTATCTTCCTGCACTTGAGAAGCTTACTCGCTTTTGTTTTCCGAGAATGCAGCTCTCACACGTATGAAGGTCCACCGTCTTCAGCTCTGGAATTAAGCCATTTGTCACCAACAGCTTCATCCCCTTCTGGCTGATATGCCCAAGCCGACAATGCCACAAATCTGTCTTCTTTGTGTTGTCAACCACAGCAACAATATCACGACAGCTATCCGTCATGTAGAGAGTGTCAATCTTCTTTCCTCGGCCAACTACCATAGCACCTTTCGCCACCTTCCAAGACCCATTACCAAAGTTGAGATCATATCCCTCATCATCAAGCTGACCTACTGAAATCAGGTTTCGCATCAGCTTTGGAACATGTCTAACTTTTTTAATCTTCCACGAGGATCCATTTGACATCTTCAAACTAATGTCTCCCGTGCCAACAACGTCTAGCGGCTCTCTATCGGCTAAATAAACTTTGCCGAGATTCCCAGCCACGTAGTTTGTCATTATATCATGATGTGGGGTGGTATGAAAGGACGCTCCTGAGTCAAGCACCCAAGAGTCTATCGGGCTGTCAACCGATAGCAACAACGCATCGCCAATGTCTTCCGTATCAGCGTTGATTCCGGCCCCCTTGTTGTCCTCCTTCTTTGGCGCCCTGCAGTTTTTCTTGAAGTGACCTGGTTTTCCACAGTTCCAACACTCAAATGTTCGTCCTGGTCTGGATTGACCCCTGCCATTTCTTGACTTCGATCTGCCCCTATTTCGGTTGTAGTTTCTGTCAAAATTTCTGCTTCTGTTTTCAACATTAAAAGCAGAACTCGTCGATGCCTCTCCAGAATCTGTCCTGCGCACCTCCTCAGCAAGGATACGATCCCTAACATCGTTGAACTTTAGTTTGTCACTACCGACAAAATTACTAACCGCTGCTCTCATTGGCTCCCAGCTATTTGGTAGGGATGCCAACAAAATTAGAGCTTGCACTTCATCATCGAAATCAATTTTTACCGATGACAATTGATTTACATTGGTATTGAATTCATTTACGTGTGCAGCAACATGAGCATTTTCCATCATCTTTAGATGAAATAGTTTCTTCATGAGAAATACCTTATTATTTGCCGAAGGTTTCTCATACATGTCAGACAATACCTTCATCATATCTGCGGTGGTCTTCTCCTTTGCCACGTTGTGAGCAACGTTCTTCGACAGCGTCAGCCGAATGACTCCCAGAACTTGTCTGTCGAGGAGATTCCAATCTGCTTGCTTTATCTCCTCTGGTTTCGGACTCAGAGGTTCATGAAGCTTTCTGCCATATAAATAATCTTCAATTTGCATTCTCCAGAACGCAAAGTCTGTACCATCGAATTTACCGATGCCGTGCGTCGTACCATCTTCGCCTCCCATCGTTTCTAAATCACAACACAACCTGTTGCTCTGATACCAGTTGTTAGGATTTGAATCCCAAATCCGACCTTTGTAAGCAGGTTCCCAGGAAAGATTGGAGGGTCACAGCTGGACCACTTAAATACCAACCTCCTTAGACAGAACCTACTTACGCCGTGATGTAAGCGAAGAATAAATAGCACACACAGATTTATAGTGGTTCACCCTCAATGTGAGAGCTACGTCCACGTTGCTGTTGCAGATCTTATTAAAGAAGAAATATTACAAGTGTTTACAAATGAACCATAAGCTACCTATTTATAGGAATGAATTTCCTATGATGAGGTAAGCGCTTACATCACGACTATCATGAGGTAAGCGCTTACATCACGACTATGTGAACAAAAGAATTGACTTGTTTGGCCAATTCCACACCTAACATTCCTAGTTCTTAAAGAGTGTTTTTTAGTTGGATCAAGTCAAGCAAAAAACATTCATCTTTATTTTATAATTTCTTCTGTTCTTCCATTTTTGGCTAGTTCATATATTCAAAAATATCAGTCAGTTAACAAACACAACTTTTGGTTGAGATCGACCTACCCCATTGTTCTTATTAGGACAATTTTAATCATCAGTTTTAGTTCTGAAATACGCTCAAATGTGAGGTGTGTTTGTGGAATATATTATTCTACAACACTTATATATGCTAATTCATCCTTTATTCTACTCTTGAAATGTGATAGGAAGAAAGCGGTTACTATAAATTAGGAGAGAAAAACGGAGAGGGAAAGAGTGGACAGACAACGATTAAACAAAAATCAGAAATGGCCAATGATAGGAACTAAATCAAAGTACCATATACATATCATAGCTTTATTACACTGTATATAAAGTACATAAAACAATCAAATAGTATAATGATACGTCAAACATGGTACATCCAATTCAAATACTATTAAAGAATTACAGTTTCTAGTCCTAGCAGAAAGTATCCACTGCCATCTCCATGTCATGGCCCATGCCAGGAACTTCATGGAAATCTCAAAACATCAGTTGGGTACTCTGATGGAGAGACAGTAACATAAAATTTACGGAGTAGCGGGTTTGTGTGGTGGAGAAAGTGAAGGAAAAGTTGGTCAACACAGTTCCGAAATTTCAGGCTTTGGCATAGCTGGGACTTCTGGCTTTAGAAGCTCTGCGATTTTTAGCTTTGGTAGTTCTGGGATTTCTAGCTTTTGCGTAGTGGGGATCTCAGGATTTGGAACATCTGGTTAGGGCTGTTGACACCCAATTTTGTCCCTCCTTTATTTTAATTTACTCGGGCTTCTAAATTTACTGACGAGCTAAATACTTTATTTTCACTATTTTTTTTTCTCTTTTATTATTATTGCTACTACTATTAATATCGCTACTGTTATTTTCAACACTACGAGCATTACTTTACCACAAATTTTAAATGATTCGTCATCATTTTATTTTATTTTAGGTTTGGACTCGTTAAATTAATTACAGAACAACACTTTGTTAAATCCTTACTTTTTACATATTAGTCTTCAGATAGTATATATTGTGCTAGTTGTTAAATTAGAAGCCCAAAATTAATTACATAGAGGAGGAGAACAACGAGGGGAAGAAAGAAGAAAGGGAATCAACGAAAAAGAAACAGAAAGAAAGGAGGGGATCAAAAATCAGACGGATTTTTGGGGAGAAGGAGACGGAACCCGCAATCAATTAAAAAAAAAGGGGGGGATTGAACTCAATTTGAAACTTTTATGTGTTTGGAGTTCTGTTTTAGCCGCTTACATTCCTCAGGAAAAAAAAAAAGCATTGATATCCTTGAGCCTTAACACTTTCGGGTAGCGATTCAAGATAGCAACTCATTTTGTTCCCTTTCTCCCCTGCTACCAATTTGAATTCAAGCATAAACGAGTTCGAGTTCGTCGCGTTCGAGTGTAGATTCGAAGCCTCGACATCACGTTCACTGCACATAAAAAAGGTAAACTCGATACATTTATTATTTATAGTCTGAAATTTCTGTCTCGGTTGGACTTTAGCTTATTCTTGTATATTTTCAGTACTTATGTATTTTCTCTGTCGTCGCGTTGTTTGTTTGATGTTTGGGAGCTGTTAGGATAGGATATTAATCGTTAATCGAATTTGAAAGATGTTTGTTGTAGTTCGGATGCTGAAGACTGAATTTCCAGGATTTGGGACATATTTAAAATCGAATATACATAGGATATACATTGGGTTATCAAGATAAGAATAATATATACATTCGATATACATCTGATATACACACTATAGTATGCATATCTCAAGTATGTTACGCATACGACTAGAACAAGCTAGCACCGTCTCTCTTTTACCCTGTTTGTTCAAATAATATACCCTGTCACGAATATAATCTGCTTAGATTTAGGTACTATAAGAATGATTATACAACATGTCGATATTGATTGTCGAGTTCTGTTTGTTTCCAAATCTGAATTATGTAGTTAGTTTCATTAACAAGTCAGGTATTAAAACCTTATTCCCTGCCCAGTTGGTCTCCTGTAAGCAAACAATCCAAATATGTAATGTTTGGTTCTTCCTCGGCTTCGCCTTAAGTTGTTGAAGTTTGTTTCTTTTTAACCATGCTCATGTATCTGTGCTCGGGAAATTAACTCAAAGTGAATGGGCAGCTAAATAATTGTTGTTCGGTTTATTGTCTTTTCTTTCTTCTTGATTTTCATTAAAGACAATTTCCTAAACCAGTAATTTTACTTACAGAACTGTCTTCCTAATCCTCACATGCATATATGTTAATGTTTTACATCCCTGTCTTCATTTCCCTGTCTCGTCCCCTTTAAAAGAATAACATGTTGCGACGAATACGTTTTCTAATTATGTAATATCAAAAAATGTGATTTCATAGATGATCAAGATTGATATAAATTGGCTTTTGGCATGGCTGTTAATATACTCTAGCTTTTGTGCATTTTATTTCGAGAACTTGATTTGGAATTTTAAAGGTTGTTTCCGTATGACATAGCTTGTTGCACATTTTTGTTTGGCTGGTTAAATGGAGGTTCCCCTGCTTCGAACTGATTACTGCTTGAAGGTGTCTTTTTTTGGTTTATGAAGTATTAATCATTTGTATTTCCAACATAAAATGTCACTTTATACTCAAGTCTTTATTTTGGTGAATATGCTATGTTTCTCCTTTAAGTTACGGACTGCAGTCGGTGTCATTTAATCTTGGTTGGTGTCACGAGCCAGTCCTGTTTTGGATCTGTATACAACAATATACATGATTTTCTTTAGCTTAAATATCTTAGTGTGATTTTCCCTTTGTTTGTTCCTATTCAGTCCGACTGTTTCTTTGGAGTGTCAAAGCGGGTAGGTTTCGAAATATTCAGGTTCATATCCATTCGAATGCGTATCAGTCGGTATATTTAGTGTACAAAGGGTATACCCCTTGTCAGTCAAATGATCAGTTGAACCACAAAATTTTGGATTCTATCTTATACTGCTTGGTAATTGGGCTGCTGAATAATATGTTTGCCCAGCCCTCAATCGATTACTAATTTGTATAATCTGTTGGGCTTGTCCTCTCTTGAGGCACATTTAGCTTTGTTTGCTTTATGTCTTGGCCCTTTCCCTTCTTTGTGGATATCTAAACCAAATATAAGCCTACTATATTTATAACTTCTTTCCTTATCATTGTTGAGAAGTCGTTAATATATTAGATACAGGCAGTCCCCCCTTTTGTTTTAGTTAAAGGCCATTGGCCTGTCTTGAATTTACATTCTCCATGCTTAACTTTATTCATCGATAATCTACTAACCCTTGTCTTTTCATTTTTATGCATGACTATGGCATATGAGTCCCTCGGACTCGTCTCCTTCCACATTTGGCGTTGGGCTAAAAGCCCAACATGAAATTCTCTCTCCGAAGCCCAGCTGCAAGCAGACCATAATAATTCTGGAAAGTGGGCCGAGCCCAATTTATATTACATCTATTTTATTGTGCGTATTTAGTATGTGTTATATGACTAACATTTTGTCTGCTAATTTAGATAAATTCTAGTACATTAAGGGTTGTAGTTTAATAATGGGTAGTTAATTCCATAAATTTATTTTTCACCTCTAGTTATGTTCTAAACTATTAATGGTATCTAAAACATTTATTCGAGTAATTGATTTTCAAATAGCATGACTATATATCTCAAGTCAAAGGAATCATACTTTATTTTACTATCTTAAAATTCTCAAACGTCACTAATATATAAATATTAATCCGAGTATTCTCTATAAGCATTAGTTTTAAGACGTATTCAACTATGCATATCTTTAGCCGAATTGGTTAAATAAGTTAGTAAGAAATAAAATTCACCTCCTTTGCCTCCTATTAAGAATATAAGTCTAGGCATTTTTTTTTTTACATCACCATATTCACATAATATCATCTTTACCTAAATATCATATTGTCAAATCATATTTTAAAAGGTTATTATTCATAGGTAGATTATATTATTTTCGCAAACCATGTTTTTTTGAATAACATTATTATATTTTCATTTGAGGTTTTAGCAATATCTTTAAGTCTCGTTTAACATTTAGAATCTTCTTCTACGCAAATTGTCGTGTTTTCTACAAGTATTATTTTAAACAAAATTATTATACTTTCGTTTAAAACTTTAACAACATTTATAAGTCGTATTACAAAATAGCATTAAAGATACACTTTTCATACAAATTATTACTTTTCCACAAATCCCATTTTTTAAACAACATTTTTTATATCTATCTGTAACTTTAACTATATTTACCAAGTTATTTTTTTTTATAATACTATATTTACACTTAGCCTAATTAATCATAAGTCCGGTCGGTTAACCATTGTTAATGGGTCTTAAAGGGTGCCTAATACCTTCCCTTTAGACTAATTGAACCCTTATCCAGAATCTTAAGTTTCGCAGACCTTAAACACAGCTAACTTTAGATGATCACTTTAATTAACTTTAGGTGTCCTAGTTCACTGTAAATAATTAGGTGGCGACTCCTTAACAACATAAACAAAAACAGGAATCTCCAATATGTCGTACTCCCTAATTAACTCTCCGGGGTTAAAATGGGGTGTGACAAGGGCTGTTCACGGTTTTGGTTAAAACCAAAACCAAACCGAAAATTTAACCAAACCGAATAAAAAAAACCGACATTTGGTTTGGTTTGGTTTGATTTGGTTTTAAATTTTAAAAACCGATAATATTTGGTTTGGTTATGGTTCTATCAAAAAATAACCGAATAAATAACCGAACCAAACCGATAATTATATACATAAATTTTATAATTATTTATATGTATAATATTAGTTTTTCATAAATAATTATAAATATTTTATACCTTTTAATCATTAATTTGACTTTTTATCTACTTATTTCACATGATTGTTTAAGGCCCATGTTTTTAAGAATATGTCCAAGCCCATGTCTTTAAGTCTTTTAACTCTTTAAGTGTTAAGTATAAACTTACTAACCGAAGCTCACATTAGAGTCTAATGTCATTAACTTAAATTTTTTGCCTTTCTTTGTCAGCCATTTGGTTTTAGGTTGTTTCTTCTTCTTTTTTTTCGAATTTATACCTTTCTTTTTTCTTGTCTGAATGGGTCCTAAACTTCTAATATTTTTCATATGAAAAGAACAAAGGTTGTAGATTTGGAGGTTTCTATAGAAGATATTTCAGTAACATCAGCATTTGCTGCAACTCAAGCACATGGTAATGCCCTAATACTTCTTCCATGGGTAATCCTCCTAAAAAGCAGAAAAGAACAACTCTTTGTAATCGAGACCCTAGCCTTGGGGATAATGATAGAAAAACATCTAAAGTTTGGGATCATTACACAAAGTTTTATAATAAAATGGGAGAATTGAGGGCAAAATGCAAGTACTGCCCCAAAGTTTAGGATCATTACACAAAGTTTTTTTTAATTTCATATATTTTTATTTTTATTTTAGGTAGTCTTTATGCTTAATTAATATGTATGTTTGTAACAACAACTAAAATCTCCTATGCTCTACTTTATTTCCAAGTATGTGTATTAAGATGACAAAAATGGTGTAGCCACTACTAAGTTAGTTTTTAGCTCTATATATAATAGTATGGCAAATTTGGGTAACTTGAGTACTACACTATCACTAATAGTGAAAATGTTTCTATGATGTATGTTCCACCTTAAACTATAAATAAAAGTTATCGTTTGAACAAAAAAAAAGACATGTCTTTTTCAACTTTTTAATGTTTTATTGATAAGTCTTATGGCTGCTAGTCATAAACCGAAAAATCGAACCAAACCGACAATAACCAAACCGGTGGTTATTATTTTATTTGGTTTGGTTATGGTTTTAGACATTTAAAAACCGACTAAATTGGTTTGGTTATGGTTTTAATCAATAACCGACTGAAACCAAACCATGAACACCTCTACATCTGGTACTTCTAGCTTTGGAAGCTCTAGGACTTTTATCTTTGGTAGTTCTGGGATTTCCAGCTTTGGCATAATCTCAGGCTTTGACATAGTTGGTACTTCTGGCTTTGGAAGCTCTGGGACTTTTGGCTTTGATAGTTCTGGGATTTCTGGCTTTGGCATAACGGGGATCTTAGGCTTTGGCACTATTGGAATTTATGGTTTTGGAAGTTCAGGGACTTTTGGCTTTGGTAGTTCTGCGATTTCGGGCTTTGGTAAAGTTGGAACTTCAGACTTTTTCATAACTGGATGAACCTCAGTCTTTGGCATTGCGGGAATTTGTGAATTTTCCAAGGGAGGAAACTCTGGTTTTGGCATAGTTGGGATCTCAGGCTTTGGCAAAGTCGGTAATTCAAGCTTGAGTGCAGTTGGAACTTCAGGATTTTTCATGGTTGGAGGAACCATGGTCTTTGGCACTGCTGGGATTTCTGGATTTTTCAAGGAAGGAAACGCGGTTTTTGGCAGTGGTGGAATATTGCTTTGGCATAGCTGGAAGCTCGGATTTTGGCACAACTGGGATCTCAAGCTTTGGCAAAGTCGGTAATTCAGGTTTTGGGGCAATTGATAGCTCAGGATTTGGCACAGTTGGTACTTCAGCTTTTGACATAATAGGAACCTCGGGCTTCAGAATGGTAGGAATCTCACGCTTTGGTATGGTTGGAAGTTCAAGCTTCGGCACATTTGGGATTTTAGGCTTTGGCAAGGCTGGAACTTTCGGAAATTCTGGTTTAGGAATCTCAGAGAGGCACGTCTCTAGCCGGCGACATGCAGTTGCATCGATTATGTGGCCATTCATGAAGCATAAGTTGAGAAATGCAACTAATAAGGGAGAGGACAAATGGTAATGCTTAGCCATTTTTCTGCAGATCATAAAGATTAATGAAGAATGTGAATAAAGTCGATATGATTCGGATGTGGTATTAGCTTTAAGAGTGTGTTTGGTATGGAGGAAAATATTTTCTGAAAAGTGTTTTCCAATTTTCTCATATTTGGTTGGTCAAAATGTCTTGGGAAACATTTTCTCTAGGAAAACAAGTTCCTTGAAAATGAGGGAAATGATTTCCTTAATAAAAGTAAGGAAAACAAGTTCCACAAGTAACATTACAAGTTCATTGTCTCCTTCCCACCCACCCAACACCCCCAACCCCTACCCCTCGACCTTCCCACACCCCGCCACCCCCGAACCCCTACTCCTCACCCCATACACTACCCCCTTACACCCCTACTACCCCCACCTCACCCCACCCCACCACTTAGCCACTCCCTCCTACCCCTACCCCTACCCCCACCACTTAGCCACCCCCTCCTACCCCTACCCCCACCCCCACCACCCCTCACTACCTCCCTCCCCACCCCTATAACCACCTACCTCTCACCTCTCTGCCACCACCTCCTATCTCTCAACTTTGCAAAACTAGGCACTTTGTGAAAGTAGTAACTTTACAAAATTAACTGCTTTTCAAAAATATTACTTGCGAAAAGTAGCTACTTTTCAAAAATAGTCACTTTTAGAAAATAGCCACTTTGTGAAAGTAGATACTTTTTAAACATAGTCACTTTTTGAAAGTAGCCAATTTTCATAAATAGTCATTTTGTGAAAGTAGTTACTTTTAAAAACTAACTACTTTGCAAAAGTATCCATTTTTCAAAATAGCCTCTTTGTGAAAGTATTAAAATAACCATTTTTGCAATGTGCCCTTTCTAAGATAGTGGCCACTTTTGTAAAGTAGCCATTTTTTAAAAGTACATAGAAATGGCTACTTTTGTAAAGTAGCCATTTTTTAAAAAATGAAAAAAATTGCTATTTTTGCAAATTTACATTTTCAGTCGTTTTGCAAGAAATAATTTTTGCAAAAATATCTATGTTTATGTCATTTTCCAAAATGGTCAATTTACAAAAAATAGCCATTTTTGTCACTTTTAAAAAAAAAAACTAGTTTACAAACATAGTCACTTTTTTGGGTTGTCTTTCAAAGTGCATAGTAGTCATTTTTTTGGTTGTCTTCGAAAAAGGTCACTTACAAAGGTATGCACATATTTGATTATCTTATAAAAATAACCACTTTGTGAAAGTAGCATCTTTTCCAAAATGCGGGGTGGGATAGTAGGGAAGGTTGGAATTAGGGGGGGGGGGGGGGTGTGTGATTGATATTTCCGTCAAACCAAACACTAGAAAATGTTTTCAGAAAAATATTTTCCACATCCAACCAAACACAAGAAAATAAGTAGGAAAATCACTTGTTTTCCAAAAAATCATTTTCTAGGAAAATATTTTCCATGAAAACATCTTCCATCATACCAAACACACCCTAAGTCTGTTGCTATTTATTTATAGGATTTAAAAATGAATACAACAAGGACTTCAGGATTTTTGTTTGTTACGTAAGGATCTGTTTAGTTGAACGCCCTATCCATCTAGTTTCTAATTTGGTAACCTCAAAATCAATCTGGATGACCTAATTACATAATAGTAAAACCCTGACACAAACATATAGGTTATACAGGCAGCCTGATAAGAATCCTTTGCTTAGCTGATTTCATTTCCTTAAAAAAGAGAAAAAGTCATGGATTCACATTACTGCAAATGTCAAAACAGAAAGGTTAATTTGGAGCTTTAGGACCAACGTTTTATTAGTTAACATCACAATTAGAGTATGCAACATGAGGAAATGGGTAACGGTATTATTGAATAATTACCTCATTATTCGCATATTACTACCCATTATTGTCATCTTAAACTATATGCGAATGATGAGGTAATTATTCTATTCACTTACTCTCTTCGTCTCAATTTTTGTGGTACTGTTTGGATTTTGAGAATTTTTTTTTTTTTAATTTTGACCGTGAATTCGAATATAGTATTTTAAATTATTTTTGAAATAAAATTTATATATTTGGATTCTTACACAAAAAGTAATATAAGTTACAGTAATTGACAATTCAAAATATTTAAGAATATGAAAATATGGCGGTCAAAGAAAAACTCATTTGACTATGTGCCACATAAATTGGGACGCATGGAGTATTTGTTTCGTCCTCTTATCTTTTTTACATATAGAAGCAGAGGTAGGCAAAGGAGTGACACTTCAAGTCTAGCGAATCAAAAACAGACAATTGAACTTGCCTGAGTTTATAGAGCATAAACTAATGATAATCGATTTAACATGGAATACATTATTCTCTGCTACTCCACATAAAAATGGTGGCCTGTAAGTGAAACACTTTTGACAATTTATACAAAGTTTTCAAGAAATGGGAAAAAAATAGTCAAAAGCTGAATGAATAGAAATATAGAATATCAAATCCAGGTAAAAGAACAGTTGCATTATACAATGAGGTGAGTGATGTTGTAAAAGAATGACTTGTGTATATCTCCCACATTTATATCCGGAGATTTTTCGTAGCCATGAATGTCCTTAAAATTGTTCGTGAAAATACAATTCTAGTTGAAAAACAAAAACAAAAATTAACATTTTTTTTTTCAGGCTGAGGCGTTGATATCCCATTCTTTTTAAAGAGATTCAAGCTTATTGTTGAGAAAATTCACTGGTTCAGCAATAATACTCTTGACTTGTTCCTTTCAGGATACAACCGGACTAATTGTTGAATCCAAAGGTCCACCACAAAAACACCTTTAAAAAAATAAAACTCTTCTTCTTCACAAAATAACCTCACTTTTTCATGCACTCCACCATATTTTTCACTCATCATTAAGGTAGAATGGCACATATTTACAGGTGCGAGAAACCTCCAATAAAATAAATTAGGAGTTAGTAAGGTAATAAAATTGATAATCATGTGAGAACATGGGCTGGTCACTGGTGGATAATTTAGTGTTTTAAGTAGTGGGCGATAAAGTGGTAGAAACATGGGAGAATGGTTAAATGAAATTTTAATGACCAATTTAGATCATTGAATAATAGAAACCATGATATATTATTATTTTAATATTAAACTGCCTTATACACCAACACTAGAAATAAGTCGCCTTTGGTAGGGACTACCATAGCTATGGTTGAAGCAAAATATTATTAGATTGTAACATTCATATATTAACAAATTGCCAAAGCTCACACTTTAAAGATTTATCATATTTTGGTTTTTTCAACAGCGGAAACAAAGAGATTTGCAGTATATTTATTTAAAGCCAAGAGTGAACTGGAAGACAAGGAAAATCTCGTTCATTAAATTCCTAGTTCTAATATACAGAGTATTCTTTTTTTTTTTTTTCTGGTCTTTGGGACTTGGGTGGAAAAGAAATCGAAACAAAAAACATTCATCTTTTTACAATTTCTTCTGTTTATTATGCATTTTTAGCTAGCTCATATGTTAAAACTTTTGGAAGGCAACAATAGTTAAATCATTAGTTTGGTTCTAAAATACACTAAAACGTGAGAGGTGTTTGTGGAATAGATTATTCAACCGGCACTTAAATATGCTAATTCATCATTTATTCCACACTCTTAAAATGTGATGGAAGAAACTGGTTACTAAAAATTAGGAAAGGAAAATGGAGAGGAAAAGAGAGGACACACAACGATTGAGCAAAAACAGAGATGGCCAATGATAGGAACTAAACCAAAGTAAATAGATCATAGCTTTATTACACTGAATAGAAAGTACATAAAACACTCATATAATATAATGATACGACAAACATGGTACATCCAACTCAAATATTATGAAAGAATTACGATTTCTACTCCCAGCAGAAAGTATCCAATACGATCTCCATGTCATGGCCCATGCCGCAAACTTCATGAAAAACTCAAAACATCAGTTGGGTACTTTGATGGAGAGATAGTAACTTCTAATTTACTCAAGGAGTAGCGGGTTTATGTGGTGGAGAAAGTGAAGGAAAAGTTGGTTTAGGCAGTTTTGGGATTTCAGGCTTTGGCATGGCTGGGACTTTTGGCTTTGGTTGTGCTGGGATTTCTGGCTTTGGCATAGCCGGGATCTCAGGCTTTGGCACAGCCGGGACTTCTAGCTTTGGAAGCTCTGGGACTTTTTGCTTTGGTAATTCTGGCTTTGGCATAGCCGGGATCTCAGGCTTTGGCACAACTGGGACTTCTAGCTTTGGAAGCTCTGGGACTTCTGGCTTTGGAAGTTCTGGGATTTCTGGCTTTGGCACAGCTGGGACTTCTGGCTTTGGAAGCTCTGGGACTTTTGACTTTGGTAGTTCTGGGATTTCGGGCTTTGGCATAGTCGGGATCTCAGGCTTTGGCACAGCTGGAACTTCAGTCTTTTTCATAGTTGGAGGAACCTCAGTTTTTGGCACTGCTGGAATTTCTGGCTTTTTCAAGGGAGGAAGCTCGGGTTTTGGCATTGTTGGAATCTCAGGTTTTGGCATAGCAGGAAGCTCGGGTTTTGGCACAGCTGGAATTTCAGGCTTTGGCACAATCGGTAATTCGGGCTTTGGGGCAACTGGTAGCTCGGGCTTTGGCACAGCTGGTACTTCAGGTTTTGGCATAATAGGAATCTCAGGCTTTGGAACGGTAGGGATCTCAGGCTTTGGTAAGGTTGGAAGCTCAGGCTTCGGCAAGGCCGGAGCTTTTGGCAGTTCAGGTTTAGGAATCTCAGGGAGAGGCATCTCTAGAAGACGACGTGCAGTTGCACCAGTTATGTGGCCATTCATGAAGCATAAATTGAGAAATGCAAGTAGTAAGAGGAAGGATAGGTTGTAATGGTGAGCCATTTTTGTGGGGATCGTAGAAGCTTAAAGCTTAAAGAAGAATGTGTATAGAGTCGATTTTACTTGGATGTGCTATTGGCTTTAATTCATTGCTATATATATAGGTTTTAAAAGTGCATGCAACATAGACTTCAGGCTTTTGCTTGTTACGTAAGGACCTGTGTAGTTGAACTGCTCATCCACTTAGCTTTTAATCTGGTACCTCAAAAGTCAATCTGGATGACCTAATTACATAATAGTCTAAACCTATCACAAACATATAGGTTATGCTGGCATCCTGATAGTGGATTCGCATTTCACTTGCAAATGTCAAAACGGAGAGGTTTTGTTTAGAGTTTTTTACGAGCTGTAGGAGTAATGTTTTGCTGGCCAACGTCACCATTCGATGATGCAACATGAGGAAATGGTGACAAGAAATCGAAAAATTACCTCATTATTCTCACATTACCCATTATTGTCATTTCCAATATATCTATTAGAATTGTAATGAGAATTTTTCACTTTTTTCGCAATTTTTTTTTCATTTTATTTGAAAATCAGCTTTTGACCACGAAATTCCAAATACAACTCAAGTTGTATTTGGAACTTAAAAACACCTAAAACAATGTTTTCATTTTTTTTTCACTTTCAGTACATTCAAACAACGAAATATTCTTTGCAAAAACTATAACCAAGCACAATTACAACTTCAAAATTTCAAAAAAAAAAGTGAAAATATTTGGTTTTCACGGCCAAACGCCTACTAAATGACTTCCTTTCTCTTATTTATCTGTCTTTGTTATTTTCTTTCTTTATATATAAACTAGTGTCATTTGGCCCGTTCTAAGTCCGAGCTCAAACCGACGTTAAAAATTTAATTTGTAGATATTTTTTTAAAAAATCTGCTGTTATTTCTTTGTTTTTTTTTTTTTTTTGACATCATATTGATACTTTTGAAACACTTCTAAATTACAAAAGTACAAAAATGTACCTGAAAGTTGAAGCAAAGTAATTTTCTTAGTTTATATATTAGATTTTTTAAAAAAATCAAATATTTGAAAGATCTTCTAATTTCTATTTTACTTAAATTTTTTGAGATTAAAATCTCTGATGATCCAAATTGAGTTTTTCATATGTAAAATTAATTTCATTTGTTTCTTTGAATTGAACCCATATTGACTAACTTAATTTTTTTGACCAAAAATATTACAGTATTCAATTAATGTCAAAAATATTTGATGCGCAAATATTGTTGCATAATGAAATCAATAAATTTAACTTAAAAATAAAATAAATGATTAAACGCCTTGATATTAAAAGAATTTTTTGTAGCTATTCTTTCAAATTAAATCACACAAAAAATACTGAAAAGTCAATAGAATTAAATTGTTTTGACTTTAAGCTTTCTTCTACCTTCCAAAAGATGCATGTAAAAAAATAACATTTTTTCCCTTTTCCTAATTTAATGAACCATTTTATGAAATCTATTTTGTAATAACTTTTTCATGTTGAACTTAACGATTTTGTCTTAAACTATATAAAATATTGATAATCCAATATTTGCAAAATACTTTAATATTTTTAAAAAATAAAAAATATTTTTTTGGCAATTGTCTAGTATTATTGCCGTTTAAAGACCAAATTGTATTTTCTTTAACTACATTATTTTTTTCAAACATTTTCAGAAAATATATAAAAATAGTATTTAAATAAATTTTATGTTAAAAGTGTGCGCACGTAAAATTTAATTAATTAACTACCGTATTTCGGAATTCATTTTTCAATTGATACAGAGGGACTATAATTTACATTTTAATTTTAAGTATTTAACAATGATATATGCTATTTATATTTATTCTCTGAATTTAAACTTAATCCAAACTTAAGTGAAATCTATGTAAATTACTTATGTTCACCATCATGTACGGCGTAAGATTGTAGGAGAAAATTAGAAAGAAATTACTAAACAGACGAATAAAAAAATTAAAATAGCAAATGATAATGGTAAATAACATCAATAAATAATAAATCGTATTATAAGAATAATATTTTTAATTCAATAATCAAGTCTATATTATGATAGAATTTGAATGATATGATAATTCTATATGTGTCTACCTAATTCTTAAGGAAAAACATAATTTGAAACAAGTTTAATAATATTTCTAACTAAAAGACTCAAATATGTATGAGTATGCTTTGTGGGGGCCACTATGACTTTTTTGTTAACGTCATCATTTTTAGTGGCATGAAAAAGTCCTTAAAATTCTCAAAATTTATCAAAATGTGTGAAGATTCACAAAGCCATTAAAACTTCAATTAGGGGTAAAAAGAGTAAAACAAATTCATGCAAAGACTACAAAAAATGGATATTCTCCCTAGTAGTAAAACAGAGGTAGGCAAAAGAGTGACACTTCAAGTCTAGCGAATCAAAAACAGGCAATTCAACTTGCCTGAGTTTACAGAGCATAAACTAATAATAATGGCTCTAACTTGGAATACATTACTAATTGCCCGAGTTTACAGAGCATAAACTGATAATAATGGCTTTAACTTGGAATACATTATCCTTCTGCTACCACAGAAAAATTATGGTGGAATATTGCAAGTGAAAATATTTCATTATAAATAAAAATAAATGACACCACTTCCCATACTTCGACGGTTACTCAGTCTTTCATTTTTCAAATTTTTGAGCTTCACATTAACTTTTGTGTACGAAAGGGACGATAAATAACTATAAACACCTACTTCGATTCAATTATTTCACCACATGTCAAATCCTAATTCTGAAAACTATTCGCTACAATTACTTGGGACTCTATGTACTGCTTTCTTGGCGATGCAGTTGATTTAGATTGATTTGTGAAATCGAATGAATGATGAGTTTTTGAGTAGTTGTTTGGCGCTTTGTACCTTTTCTAATGAGACTGTTATGATTAAAAAATAATAATACTATTATGAATGCACTTAAAAATGAAACTCATCGAAGAGAGTTGTAGTAATTAACTTATATTTTTCACTATGATGTCGCTACAATTGTTTATTCCTTTAAATGTCGACGCCGTTTATGAAATTTTGTGCACACCACTGATTGCATATAGCTTTGATGTTGAGGGAGTCTATATGATCATTGTAGCCACGATGAACCATCAGCCCCACTCTCAGCTTGTCTTTTAATCCATGGGAATGTTAGTAACTTCACCAACGAGCAGTTGATTGTTTCCCGGAAATAGAAATATGTATGCTTCAGTAATCAAAGAAATGAAAAAGGAAGAATGATATTTCAAAGTCCACAAAGAAATGAAAAAAGGAAGAAAGATATTTCAAAGTCCACACTCGGCAACTCAGGATTTGGGACGTAAAGCTGGTAGTTCGGGCTTTGGTAAGCTTTGACATAATAAGAATCTCAGGCTTTGGAATGGCTGGAGTTTCAGGCTTTGGTATGGTTAATACTTCAGGCATTGGCGTAATATAGGATTTCAGGCTTTGATATGGTTGAAAGCTCACGCTTCGGTATAGTTAGAATCTCAGGCTTTGGCGAGGCTGGAACATTTGAAATTCTGATTTAGGAATCTGAGGGAGTGGCTTCTCTAGAAAGCAGCTTGTGTAGTTGCACCAGCTAACTAGACATGCATGAAGCATAAGTTGTTCTTATCTTTCCTGTAGAGCAGGCGAAATAGTGGTAACTGAATCCAATTAATGTGCATTAGGATGAAGGGAACAAAAAGCAACAATAACTAAATAATCGGTTCGGTTCTACACTAAAATGTGAGGTCCACTCTATTCTGCGGCACTTAAATATGTTAATTCATCCTTTATTCCATAATCTTGAAATGTGATGGAAGAAGGTGGTTAGGAAAGAAAAAAGGAGAGGGAAAGAGTGGACAAATAAGGATTGAGCAAAAAGAGAGATTGCCAATATAATGACAGGAACTAAACCAAAATAACATAGATCATAGCTTTATTACAGTGTATAGAGAGTACATAAAACACTCATATAGTATAATCACACGTAAATGGTACATCCAATTCAAATACTATAATAAAAGAATTACTATTTCTACTCCTAGCAGAAAGTATCCAATATGTGTGCCAAACTATCTCCATGTCAGGATGGCCCATGCCGCAAACTTCATAGACTGAGATGGAAATCTCAAAACATCAGTTGGTACTTTCTAATAGAAGACCGTAGCATATAATTCACTCAAGGAGTAGCTGGTTTGTATGGTGGAGAAAGTGAAGGAAGAGTTGGTTTAGGCAGTTCCGGAATTTCAGGCTTTGGCATAGCTGGGACTTTTAGCTTTGGAAGCTCCGGGACTTTTGGCTTTGGTAGTTCTGGGATTTCAGGCTTTGGCATAGCTGGGATTTCTTGCTTTGGAAGCTCTGGGACTTTGGGCTTTGGTAGTTCTGGGATTTCAGGCTTTGGCATAGTTGGGACTTCAGGCTTTGGCATAGCTGGGACTTCAGGCTTTGGAAGTTCCGGGACTTTTGGCTTTGGTAGTTCTGGGATTTCAGGTTTTGGCATAGCTGGGACTTCTGGCTTTGGAATTTCTGGGATTTCAGGCTTCGGCATAGTTGGGATTTGAGGTGTAGCTGGTACTTCAGTTTTTGGCACAGTTGGGACTTTTAGTTTTGGAAGCTCCGGGACTTTTGGCTTTGGTAGTTCTGGAATTTCAGGCTTTGGCACAGCTGGGACTTTTGGCTTTGGTAGTTCTGAGATTTCAGGCTTTGGCATAGTTGGGACTTCAGGCGTTGGTGTAGCTGGTACTTTAGGCTTTGGCATAGTTGGAACTTTTAGCTTTGGTAGCTCCGGGACTTTTGGCTTTGGTTGTTCTGGGATTTCAGGCTTTGGCATATCTGGGACTTCTGGTTTTGGAATCTGTGGGACTTTTGGCTTTGGAATCTCTGGGACTTTTGGCTTTGGTAGTTCTGGGATTTCAGGCTTAGGCACACTGGGGATTTCAGGTTTTGGATAGGCTGGGATTTTTGGGAGTTCTGGTTTAGGTATCTCAGGGAGGGGTGCCTCTAGAAGGTGGCGTGCAGCTGCACCAGGTATGCTGCCATGAATGAAGAATAAATTGAGAAATGCAAGTAGTAAGAGGGAGGATAAGTGGTAATGTTGAGCCATTTTTCTCTGGATCTTAGAAGACTAAGAAGAATGTATAAAGAGTTCAATGTAATTCGGATGTAGCATTGTATTTAACTTCGTTGCTATATATAGGTTTTAAAAACGCATGCAACAAGGATTTCAGGATTTTGCTTGTTACATAAGGACCTGATTAGTTGAACTTCCCATCCATTTAGCTTCTAATCTGGTAACCTCAAAAGTCAATCTGGATGACCTAATTACATAATAGTCTAAACAGCTGTCACAAACATATAGTTATGCTTGGCAGCCTGATAAGAATTCTTTGCTTAGAGGATTTCTGCATTTTCCTTGAGAAAAAGTCCGCACATTTTACAGCAAATGTCAACAGAGGTTACTTTAAAGAGTTTCTTTCGAACTTTAGGAGTAATATTTTACTATAGGTGACAAGAAGTGGGTATAACCGAATAATTACCTCATTATTAACATATTACCCATTATTGTCATCTCTAAACTAGCTCTTACAATTGTAATTCCAAAGGACACCCTTCCTCTTACTTGTTTAGTCTTTGTTACTTTCTTTAGATATAAAAACAGAGATAGGCAAAAGAGTGGTACTTCAAGTCTAGCGAATCAAACAGAGACAACTGAACTTGCCCAAGTTCACAGCGCATAAACTAACGATAACGGCTTTAACTAGGAATACATTATTCTCTGCTACTCCACATAAAATGGTGGAATGCAAGGAAAACACTTTTGACAGTTTATACAATTTTCCAAGTAATGGAACTAGAAAAAAAGTCAATAGCTGAAAGAATATATTAAATCCAGATCCTGCGGATCTCACACTAGACAGTTTTATCACATTTAGTGGTTCAGCAAAGGGAACAACGATATTTGTATTACAAGTAATAATTGATGCAAAAAACATAAATAGAGTACCAGCAGAGATTCAGCTTCAAAGTTCCCGGTCTTTAATAGAGACTAGATTATCCACTCTAGAGTTCCACAATCATACGTGCACTTTCCCAATGCTACTGTTTATATAATAATCCTTGTAGCTAGATTATCCACTCTAGAGTTCCACAATCATACGTGCCATCTTTCAGCCTCTCTTTTAATCCATGGGAATATTAGCAACTTCACCAACAAGCAATCGATTGTTCCTGGAAATAGAAATATGTATATTACTTCATTAATCAAAGAAATGAATAAGGGATTTGAGATATAATTAATTAAATAAAAATGCACCCTCTTCAACGGTCTCCTATTATCAAAACAAAAAAAACAATCATAGTATTTGGCTCCTGAAAAGGAATCAAGCCCAACGTGCGAGGTCATGTTGAAGACATAATTAAATACATGAAAGCGTATAATTTCTTGGGCCGCTCCACCCATTGCCTTAAAAGTTTTGGGTTGTAGACTCATATTTCTTTATATGGTAATAAGATTCAAACTTTTGGTAAATCAGTCTTCCCAGCTGTTTCTCTCTATCTACTCCTATGCTTTGGACAGGTATCCTTCTACCATCAGCCTGTCATGCCACTCTTAGGCTTCTCTCTTCCCTCTCTCTCTCCTTCATATCCACTCTTCGGCCTTCACAGAAGAAGAAAAATAAAGGTGCAAGTAGCAACCAAAAGAAAATATTTATCCACATGTAAACCATAGAACCAGGTAACATATGCGGGATTGTGTTAAAATATACTTGTCACTCGTTAGTTGTGCAAGGATTTACATAAATATTTATGATGTCCTAGAACACTTCACCCACTGCCTTGAAGTGTTGCGTTGAATACTCATATATTTTTTCAACTAGAAGTCTAGAATTCTCATGTGCCTATTCCGACCAGTTATTTCAACTACCAAACCACATTTTAGGCTTCTTATTAAAGCATGCAACACAAAACATTCAACTATGTTTACTACAAGACGTGCATTTTTTCCATGACACTTCTACCAACGCATTTTTCCTTTAAACCATATTGGACGTAAGTAGAGTATAAACACACAAGCCTGTATAGTTTAATGGTGCCAACGGATAAGAACTGTTTTTCTCTTCCCCTAGAGATTTTGGTGGTTATCCCTCATGTGTATTCACTATAACCAGCCCTCGAGGATTTGGATCCAGCATAACTGAAACATAAATAAAGGAGATTATACCTTTTCACAGAGCTTGCATTGCCGGCTAAAACTGGGGCTGGAGAAAATCTAGTCAAAATGTAAGAACTCATCAAACCAAAACAAAGTTCATTTCTGACTTTGCACACAATCATTGAGGAGAGTCACCTGAAAACACATAAATAGAAGAGAAAATCTAGTCAACCTTCAATTTGCATCATCTACCGTACTCATTAAGTCGTAAATGCCTACACAGCTCCTGCGACGAATGACAAGTGTGTTTTCAACTTGCATAGAAAAGAATTCAAAGTCGAAAAATCCTTTAACCATCATTTTTAGCTTGAAAAAATGAACCAAGCACTACAATTCCCTCCCCGACCACCAGCTCCAAAACAAGAGCTCAGACAAACAAACGAGGAAAACAAAGAGAAGAACGTAGATAATAAGAAATTTCAAATAAGATCCTCATGCAACCTCATTGTTAATGAATAAAAGTATCATTATAGTCACAAATTTCTGTCAAACATAATTAATGAGATCCAAATTTCACATAGTAGTTATAACTGTAAATCCATGTCACAAGTTCTTATTATGATTTTGGATATCAACGAGTTCCAATCCATATCATTTAAAGATCTCCAAATAATCTTGCTGCAACATCATGTTAAATATTAATTGACAGATTACATGTTGCACCAAATTCCATTCTCCTAAACATTAAAGACTATAAGATCTGCACATTGTTACTGTATAAAGGTAACAGGACCGTAGAATCTATTAAAAGAAAAAGGAAGTTCAAGAAAGTAGCATCTCAGAAGATTAATGGGCAAGTTTTACTTACATTAAGAGAATTAACACCAAACCGAAGAGCTGCATTTGCCACCAGTGGACCATTCGGCACCAAAAGAAAGGAACCACAATTTATGTACTGAAATGCAAAGTATATATCCTTGGGATTATAAAAAAATGATTATGAACTAGGGACAAAGGCAATTTTTAGAAACAGCTACGGGTTCTTCATGAGGAGGCACCAGATTTGCCACATTGCGAATTGCAGAGGGATCTACAATATCAAAGGCCGATTAAACAAAAGGAAAGACTGTAAAACTTTATAAGACTTAATTCAATTCTTAACTATTTTCAGTCTCATATATCTTTCTTTGGAAAAACAAGTGAAAACAAGTAACAAATGAATAAGTTCAACTTTTTTAAAAGACTGTTGGCCAAAAGTTTGATGAGATTACATTAATTTCTATAACTTAAATCAGACAAATAGAGTTTATAGGAGATTACCCTAAGCGATCAATAAAAATTAAATTCCATAAATAAATACTACAGTAAGAAAGAGATTGAGCAACAACCACAAAACTGCAACACATTGCACTAGAAACATTACACCCCAACGAATGACTAATCTGTTTTTTTTTTTTTTTTTTTTTTTTTTTGATAATGTTAACATAGATGACTAAGCTGTTCTACATTCTTCTTTCCAATTAGTCACATTATTACTAACTTTTAATATATGCAATTTTTTGAAAACTTTCTATGGTTGACCAACACATGCAAGAGTTATACGAGCATCAATGAAACTTCCCTACATATTGTAGGTTGAACTTCAGCACTAAGCCATAAAATTAAGGTGATTACTGGCTGAGAATTTATGATTCAAGAAAACGTCTAATAGCTGCAGAATAAAAGTTACCTTTGTAGCTTGGGCATCAGCAAGATTTTGAAAATGTTCCAAATTTTGCCTAGTCCTAAAATAACACCCAAAAAAAAAAAAAAAAAGGAAGAAGAAATCACAAAAGTGGAATATGTTGCATCAAACTGTTCAACATGTTGAACAAAATATGCAGCTTATTGTGTTGCTTATAAGTATTTGTCCTTTTTAAAATTCTGAACTCTCTTCTTCAATGTAGAGAACTGATCAGAGCCACTTCGAACTAGAGCAGAGATCATCTGTTTCTCATCAAAAATTTCCTTGGTCGGGGACATTGGCTCTACAAAGACTCTCAATTGCAAATGTGGATTAGACCTGCAGCTCAAATTAAATTTCAAGTCCTGAATTTTATGATTACTCATACTAAAAGGAAAGTTAGAAGTTATTATTAGTATATGATTACCTTAACTAAATATATTCACTTCCTAAGGTCCTTCATTAACAAGCAACTATAAGTTACACGAAAGAATTCATTGAGTGTGAATGGGTATAAAAATATATAAACTCTTTTTCAAAAAATTTGCTGCAATTTTCAGCCTCTTAGAAACATTTGAGTAGGATCCTCATTCAACATTAATGAATGAAAGAAATAAAGGAAATTATGTGCCTCACAATAGCAATCAAGTTTAACGTCTAACAGATTTACCAATATTAAGTACGTTGCAAAAATATAGTTGAAGTTGGTTAATTTATAAAGCTGCAATGGAGCAGCAGCTCCTATTAGAAGTGCCCCAAGAAGAAATAAATACTGAGGGTCTTGAAACATGTTTACTTGCCTAAAATGAAAGACTAGAAAATTTTGAGAATAAAAGAAGTGCAAACCTTTACAGATCAGAAGCAACTTGCAGTCTTTGTGTTTTTAGGTTATTATAAAGCCAGTCAATTTTCAGTAATCACAAAAAACATGACACTTATCAATGGGAACTAAATTTAAAATAACATGAACAAACTGGCCTCAAGTTGAATATATCCGAAAAATGTAACCGATTCTTTTTTTTCTTTTATAGTGAAGGGTAAACTAACAAGAGCTGTCACAATCTAATGCCAGATAAAAACGAATACTGGCATCTAATACAAATTCAGGCAAACAATACCCACTCATCATGAAGAGACATTCCTGAAAGAGGACAACTATTCACAAAGTTCCCTAGCTTATGCAAAAACACGTGGGAGCAAATTAATTTTTGAAAGATGCCATCTCAAAAAAATTTTGCCGAGGGCCTGTGCACCCCCGGGATTAGTAGGGGCTCAAAGAGACCCGGACACCCGGTGCTTAATCAAAAAAAAAAAAAAAGATTCCAAAGCTTTAAAAGAACGGAATTCAAACGTAACATCAACATTTCCTTGCATCAGTATGAGCACATACAGACAAAGGTTCATGTATCAAAAAGTAACAAAAAAGGAAACCTGATCAACTTACTGAAGCTACAGTGTTAGTTATACAATAAAAATCACAGAAATACAAAAACATCCAAGGAATTTCAAGATCATCCTTTTCCTTGCAAGCTACAAAGAATGTTATTGGTGAACACTGCACAAATTATCTCAATGTAAATAAGGAAATTCGGAATTCATAAAAGACCAATTCTATGCTGTAAATGAAGCAACATATAGTGTAAGATGATTATAGCTTTTGAGTTGATCAGCTTTACCTAGTAAGAAATCCCCCATCAATGCGTAGGAGTTTTACCGAGCTAGGAAAGAAATAAAATTTGTTATGACACTGAAATATATCACAAGTAATGAAACAGATGCAGAATTTTGTAAAAGACTTACGGCCTACTGCTTAAACAGACACTCAAACAGTCGGACAATATACAACTTAAACATTTTGTTGATGAACCTTTTAAAAGATCTCAAACCATGACTAGTAATCATGTATAAAGACAAAAGGAGCAAAAACTTATAACATCGTATGCGGTAGACAAAAGGCTCTTTTATTTTAGATCATAAATTTTATTCTAACAGATTTAAATGGTTACGTCATTTTTAACAAGGGCAAAAAATCAAAAGTATGAATCTATGCGCCGTAGTGCACTGAATATATGCAACGGTTTAGATCCTGGACTTTTAGCTCCCAAAGCAACAAGGAGACTTCAAAGCTATCAATTGCCTGACATAAATAGATAAAGACTTAGTTTCATGTAAACAGAGTTTAAGATAAAGTTTAAACTTGTGCTGCAAAACTGGGTGAAAAAGCAGGCAAACAAGGCCCCTCTGACAACCAATTTGATCTTTTAAAAGATAGAAACGTAGGACGTGGAGGATAAATGGTTTAAGCTATACAAAAAGAAAACCAAGATTACTAATGCAGTATGGAGATTGGAGCAAAAAGCTGATTATTGCAGCTACTTCAGCACAAACTAGCAGTACATTAGCATTACAATGGAAACATCAAGGCAAATGCCTGAGTAGCTTTTCATCCCTTACTAAAACATACAAAAGACAAAAGGAAGCTACAACTAGAACAAAAGAAGTGCCTTACTTCGCTAGGCAGCCTTAACCTTATCATCACCCACAGCATTGAGAATAGGAAGACTGCTTAGGAATTCATCAAGACCCTCAAAAAACTCAATCCCTTCAATGTTTCCATCCTCCCCTGTTCCAGCTCCATTCCCTTGGCCCATCCCAGGTGCAGGAGGCTCTTCAACCTCATTACTGAATTCCACATTCAAATCTAACTTCCCAACATCTTTAGCAACCCTCCCAGCTTGCCTTCTTGTGTTACTAGCAATACCTCTCTTGCTTGACTGAGCTGTCGCAACATTGGGCATTTCTACATCCCCTTGAGTCGCTGAAACATCTTGCACATCATCACCAGCATTCCCTACAACATTCTTTCCCTTGTCGGATTGCTGTATCTTGGCTTTTTTTCTCCTAAGCCTTTTACTCTCTCTAAGCCTTTTACTCTTTCGTTTCCCAATCTTTGCCTTCTTCGTCTTCTTATCACCCTTCCAATCATCATCTGACTCCTCGCTCGACTCTGATAATCCCAGAAACACATCCTCCTCATAATCATCAATATAAACCCTCGGAGCGGATGGCTTTCTTGCACCCCCATGCTTATTAATGGGTGCAAACGGAGTCCAGCTCGAAATATTACCTTTGTATTTCTTAAAAATATCCACGGAAAATCCTAAAGGCATAAATCCCCAACAACAGATATAAGCTTCTTGTCCCTCTATAATTGGGGGAGGGGAGGCAATCTTTACAGCCTGAAATGCCCTCTTGCACTTTTGACACCTCAAAGTACAATCCACATATTCTAAAGGATACTCATACATCAGATAACAATAAGGACATGCAGTCCAGAAACTAGGAACAGCATGACTCGGCGCATCTGCACCCCTCTTTTTTCCCCTGATACTGTTCACATTGTTGTTACTAATACTAGCAGAATGATTTTGATTGTTCCCAAGCAAACCCTCATTGTTCACATTGTTGTGACTAGTAGTAACAGAGTGATTTTGACTATTCCCAAACAAACCCTCGTTGTTCACATTGTTACCAGTACTAGCAGAGTGATTTTGATTGTTCCCAAAAAACTCATTGTTCACATTTCTAGTGGTGCTAGCAGGATGATTTTGATTGTTCCCAAACAAACCCTCACTGTTCACATTGTTGCTACTAGTATTAGCAGAACGATTCTGATTGTTCCCAAACAAACCCTCATTGTTCACATTTTTACTAGCACTAACAGGCTGATTTTGAGTGTTGTTCCCAAACAAACCCTCATTGTTCGCATTTTTACTAGCACTAGCAGGGTAATTTTGATTATTTCCAAACAAACCCTCATTGCTCACATTTCTACCGGTACTAGCAGACTGATTTTGATTGTTCCCAAACAAACTCTCAGTGCTCACAATTTTACTAGCACTAGCAGACTGATTTTGGTTCCCAAACAAACCCTCATTGCTCACATTTCTACCGGTACTAGCAGACTGATTTTGATTGTTCCCAAACAAACTCTCAGTGCTCACAATTTTACTAGCACTAGCGGACTGATTTTGGTTCCCAAACAAACTCTCAGTGCTCACAATTTTACTAGCACTAGCGGACTGATTTTGGTTCCCAAACAAACCCTCATTGCTCACATTTCTACCGGTACTAGCCGACTGATTCTGATTGTTACCAAACAAACCCTCATTGCTCACATTTCTACCGGTACTAGCAGACTGATTCTGATTGTTACCAAACAAAACCTCATTACTCACATTTTTACCAGCACTAACAGACTGATTTTGAGTGTTCCCAAACAAACCCTCACTGTTCACAATTTTACTAGCACTAGAAGAGTAATTCTGATTGTTCCCAAAGTTGACATTTTTACCACTATTAACAGAGTGATCTTGATTGTTCCCAAACAACCCCTCATTGTTGTTCACACCTTTACTAGCACTAACAGTGTAAATTTGACTATTCCCAAACAACCCCTCATTTCTTTGCTTATTACCTTGCTGCTCTACAGAAGCTACTTGTTGTTGATCTCTTCTCGACTCTACAAAAGCTACCTGTTGACCTCTTGTTGACTCTGCAAACGCTACTTGTTGCCCTCTAGTGGTACTTGACCCGAAAGTAAACGGGTTTTGTTGTTCCCTGTTTGGACTTAACATAGTAGAACTTACTGGCTGTGTTTGGTTTCTTCCAAGAAATGAAGTAATTGGCTGTTGGGGTTGTGGTTGTGGTTCTTGAAGAAAAGTTACTGTTTGCCTCTCTCTTGAACTTGAACTTGGTACAGAACTCACTTGTGGTGGTTGTTGTTGTTGTTGTTGATGACTCTGAAAAATCATAGAACTTTGTTGCATGAAACCAATAGGGTTACTATTACTACTTGGAGAAGATACAACAACAACCGGGTTAAGGTTAAGAAAAAACCCAATTTCTTTATCATAAACACTTCTCCTAAAAGCATTTGAAAGTACAGACCAAGCATCAACAACAAGATGAAAAGCATGCTCAGAGAAAGGGAAATTATTCTTCTGAGGGTTTAACAACAAAGCTAAACGCCTGTACTGATTAGCAATAAGCTCAGAATCATGGGTTTGGTTTAAAGGGATTTGAAGGATAGAGTAGTAATCAAGATGTTGATTATTGATCCGTTTATCACCAGCAATTAGGGTATCAACAATAGCAATAATTTGTTCAGCTGGTAAAAGGGTCGGGTCAGATTCACGGGCACGGGTCGCAAATGATTTTGACCCGACTAGGTCACGGTTAGTTAATAGCTTTTCAGCTATTGATAACCACCGCATAGCTTCTGCACGTGAGGTGTTTCCGGTGCTGTTCATAAAAAATGGATGCTCCATTTTGAGAGTTGTTTTTTGGGAAGAAACAAGATTGAAGTGAAGAAGAAAGAGAGAGAGAGAGAGAAAGGAAGTGGACTAGTTGTAGTATAGTAGTACTACTACTACATTAACTAGGATGAACAAAGGACATGAGTTGGATGTATAATTGACATAAAGGGCACGTGTTTGAAGACTTTTAAGGGGGTAAAAATGGGCAATTGGGAGAGAGATTTATGTGGTAAAACGTGGATTTGGTTGTTGTGTAGCTATATTCCTTGTGAGTTTTTTTCAGTAAGATTTTTAGGGATATCTGTTGTCATTCATGCAAGTAAAAAGATTTATTGTTTTGTAGTAACTACTTACCACTTTTCGGTGCAAACTTCGCACTTGGCAATCATGCACTAGATATTCTTTTCAATAGGATTTCAATAGGTAAAGTATAACCTTGATTTTTGATAAAAATAAACAGATCGTCATTTTTTATTTTATTTTTTATGTAGAGCAGCTTCGGGAAGACCTATGTATCATTACGCTAAAGAAGTAGTACTAAAAAAGAAATAATTTATGATTTTGTGCGTCTTCTTCTTAAAGCATTTTATGATTATCAGCGGAATATTATCGCGCTGGGATATGAGGTTAGTTCCTTCATTTAAACTTTTTGTATAACTATATTTCATATGTAGTTCCTCCTTTTATATATTCTTCTATATATAAATCATTCTACCATACAACCTCATATGCAAGTAAAAATTAAATTACACAAAGCTAGAAAATTGATCTTGATTTTTGGTAAAAATGAACAGTCAGTTATTCTTTTATATAGAGAAACTTTGGAAAGATGTATGTATCAGTACATTTAATTTGTATCTATGTTTGGTATTTTTTTTCTTCTCTCAATTTTGGTGGAACCAAAATCAAATGATGAGATATCTTTGCGTTTATTCTGCAGCGGTTTTGATTGAGACATGACGTAATCCAATAAATCCAAAGGTGTTTTACAAATTCAAAAATATCATCAATTGTTTGCCTGTCTTTCTGACTACTGATCATGTTCTCTTTATTACTGTGTAGTATATGGCTTTCTAAATTCTTTTTTCTCCAGCTACTTCTTCTTTGAAAGGGTAAAATACCCAAAAAGAATTACAAGCTTTAGGATTATCCCTCTTGATTTTATTAAGACATTTGGAGCTTAAAAAGGTGAAAGCAACTTTACCCTTCTCCCCCTAAGCATTCGGGTAAAAAGATTCTCCATTTCACCCTTAGATTTGTATATATCCTAATTTATGTTAATTTTATGTTAATGTACTGTTGTATAATTAATTATTCTACGAAGTTTTTCCTGCCCATTACTTTTAGAAATATTAGTTTCATCTTAAACAATCATGTATCACAATAATTGGTATGTAAAATTTAGTTTGAATTGAATAGATCACTCAGACAAGAGAAGAGAGCTTAGAAATTATTTTACAGTAAAGCTCATTTCTATTAACAATTTATTAATCTTTGTTTAATTCTTCTCATCATATATATGCTGTCTAATAGCTTTAGATGCAAATATTTTTTTATCACATTCGTCTTATCTTAATTTCCTCTTATTATGAAGTGTTTTGGTCATTCACTAAAATAATGTTGAGTTTTGATATATGGTCTTTCACATATATCAATTTAAATTGGTACTTTTACATTTAATCTAGAATATGTACACATGTTTTCACAAATTATTTCCCTGAAAATAATTTTATACATAATGTTATAATATTAATATTTAATTATATTTTGATCTTTTTTTCTATGATCGCACAAAGTGCGGTCAAGTACACTAGTCTGTAATAAATGGAACTATACGAGTAGTTGCTTAAAATTTAAGTAGACAACTTGCAATAACAAATTAGGAGGTAAGGTGGGTAAGAAAGGTAAATTAGGATGGTAAAACGTGGATTTGTCTGTTATGTAGCTATCCGTTGTGATTCTTTTCAATGCGATTTTGGGCATATCTGTTATGATTCGTGGAAGTAAGAAATATACTTACCAATTTCCTGTGCAAAATTCGCACTTGGCATTCATGCACTAGATGTATTACCGTTATAAGCAAAGTGAGTTAAATTAAGTCATCAGTCTTGGACATAATTGTTTAAGAGCCCGTTTGGATTGGCTTACAGCTTAAAGTTGTTTGCAGCTTATAAGCTGAAAAAAATAAGTTGGGGTAGTCCAACTTATTTTTTTTGGCTTATAAGCTGTTTTCAGCTTATAAGCTGCTTTAGATAAACTAAGTCAAATGGGTTCAATTATTTTTTTGAGCTTATTTTAAGCATAAAATGACTTTAAGTTGGCCAGCCAAACACTCAAAAAAGCTGAAAACAACTTATAAGCCAACTTATAAGCCAATCCAAACGGGCTCTAACTTCACTGCACTGTTTAAGTGTACAGAAAAAAATTATGCTGCCAATCACTTAAAAGACAACAGTATGATTATAAGGGTAGAGTTAGAATTTTAGTTATGAATTCGATAAAATTCAATATCTTTAGTCAAAATCATGTATTTATGGTAAGAATTCTAGTTAATATGTATACTTACTTTATACAAAATTTAATAAAATGTCTTTTTAGAACTTAAAACTCATAAATTCAAAATTTAGAATCTGCATTTGCATATCTATGATATGTAGTAAATGAAACTAGTACTTAAATTTGAGTAGACAACCTGTATAATAAATTAAATAATTGATATTGGGAAATTTTAACAGTGTATATAAATTAAAGTCATTGCACTATAAACAGTTCAACTGTGAGAGATTCACACTTGGCAGCTAACGAATTGAAGGGAAGGACAGTTTAATATTAGGAAATAATTAAGGAGAGAGACAGTGTGCTCAGGAAGAGAATTATTTTCCTCTCTTATTTTCCTTCAAGGAGGAGAAAAATGTTTGACTTTCCGTTTTTTCTTTTTCCTATTTGTCCTAATGTGGGGTTAATAAAGAAAGAGTTGTACGGCTGGCATTTTTTCCAACTCGAGAAAACAAACTAAAAGCGGAGCATCCAAAAATTGGCGGATTGTATGGAATTTGAACGAATCAAAATGCATTAAATTAATAAACGAGCGGTTAATTAAAATGTCCAAGTTATTTGGACTGAAATAGGTTAAACAATGGGGCATAACTCAATTCGTCACTCTTATTAAGTTTAAATTTCTTTGTTTTTTATTAGAATTTGTTCATGTACTTAATAAAACTTTCTTTTTCTTTATTATGGTTGTATAGCCTGTCAAACAAAAAAATATCATTTTAAAAATATTTTCTATATGATTTCTCATGAATCAATTTGACTGCATTTCAACCCAACTTTTAAGATGGGCTAAATTAGTGTGGTGGGTGGGTGGGCGGCCGGGGGGGGGGGGGGGGGTGTTCAATAACAGCCCATGAGCGGTTTGGGCAGATCATGCTTTTATTTGCCACCCTTAATATCAGTTTTGGCCAATCATTCTTGCTACAACTCTCTACGACTAGTCGAGTCATGCGGGAAGGCATTGTAGAGCTAGATAGTTCAAAGAGGGTTCAATTGCATTTTCTTCCGTCAGAAAATTATACTGTGAAAATTAAAAAAGTTGTACATATATAAGGTTGAATCCATTTGATGCAAGGAAATCTTTAGATCCTAATTAAATCAAGATATTTCCTCTGTTTTAATGAAATTCAATGAATCTTCGAAACATGAAAGAGAAAAGGTTGGCAATAATGTCCTCAATCAAACATCTGTTGCAAACTTGCAATTGTAAAATATTATGCCTCAACGATACTACTGAGTGATTGACTAGAAAGGCATGGCTGAATAATTTGAAGTAAATTTTACTTGGCATAGCTTACTATGTTACATATTTATGGAACATAACTATATTTTTTAATAATTAAGTTTAGTAGCTGTCACACCCCTTTTTTTTTCTGAAAAATAAAAATAAATTTGATTTGTTTTTATTTAAAAAGGGTTTTTCCAATTAAAGTGATATTTTGAGAAGAGATTATTTATTTATTACAGAGTCGCCACTTGGAATTGAGTTTTGGTGTTCCAAGTCACCTTATTGAATCCCTAATCAAAAGGAAATGACTCTTTATTTTTGGTCTGCGAAAACAAAAGCCCGGGTAAGGAATTATGTTGATCGGGGAGAAGGTATTAAGCATTCCCCAAGTCCCGTGGTTCTAGCACAGTCGCTTTTACCGACTAATGTTAGGCTTAAACCAATCTTGGATAAAATCATGCTTGCCTTAATTCTAGTTTACCCGATTAATTCGCTTTGAACATGGTGACTTATGTTTTCGGCCATGCCTCACTCCCTCATACATATTCTTTCCACTATTTTTATTTTTATTTTTATTTTATGTGACAACGTGATTGAAATAAATTTGTATCCCATCTCGTTCTTTCTCACATTAAAAGAAATTAATTGAACCTTAAATATTTATCTAAGCCTAAAATTTCCGGACAAAGTAAATAAATTTATAAGAATCATCGAAGATAACCTTTTCTTTAAAACACATTGGAATAAACAAAGGAAAGATAAGCTAATAACATATATACATATGGTAACGGAATAGCAACCCAAACATCGTACATATAAGACAATTAAGTGTCTGAATCCCTCATTATCTGAAACCACTTTTAGCCATCAAATGCTAATTAAGGAAAATGGTCAGTTCAAATATTCATAGCACTTTAGATACAAAAGATCTTTTAAGCACGGTAATTAAATAAAATCTTGGATAAATATAGAACACTTTAACTTATCAAAGACAACTTCATAAGCATACTGTTTTTTTCTTAATTATTAGTCAAAAATCAAAACAAACGTGCTAAATATTTAAATCCATTCACGGCCCAAACTAATTTAGCTAAAAGTTCCGGTCATTTTTCCTACTAAAAAAAATATATAAACTGAAGAGTTAATATGCAAAAAGTGAGAATTTAAACAACAACAACAACAACAACAAAAAAAAAAAAATGGCGACGTCAACAAGGATTAAAAATTTATCAAGAACAAAAGTTAGTCTTTTCATAAAACTAATGGATTCTCTCTCCGCTTTCAGCTTATGTTGTTATACTCATTCTATCAGAATGATCAATTTCTTTGTTTGCTTTAGGACGGTGATTTAGCAAGCAACTAACAGTGGGGTAGTATTAATTTTTCTCTCAATAAACTAAAACCCATGTTATATCTAAACAACTTCATATTATAACATCAAGTGAATCATAGCCTCATATAGACGTAAACTATCACATGAAGGAATATTAAAAATACAACGAAAATTAACATGTTATAGGCAACACCTAGAATTTTTAACCTACTCGCCTTACTAAAACAATGATGATTATCTGTCCCTTTTCCACTATTTTACAACGGGTTTTGAAATGAATTCGCAACCAACCTCACTCCCTTACCAATGTTTTTACCACTCTTTTCTTTTCAAATTTGCAACGGGTCTTGAATTTATATCCCAACTCCTCATAATTAATTTAGTTAAGCCTTAATATTGATCTTGGCCCGAAGATGCCTTTAAAGTTAACTAACACCCGAATCATTAAAGACCCACTCATGGGTGTTTAAAACACAATGGTTTCCCGCATTCATAACCATTTTACACTATCGACAGTTATTTTATTCATGTAATTAGGTTAATAACATTAATCTTTACTGAGAGCCTAACTAAAACCAAAAAGAAACATATGGCTTAAACTTCAAGCAATGATAGGAAAATGTATTGTATTAAAAAATGAAAGAATGTTCATGAAAAAAAAAACAATTGACTAGTTAGATCCAAATATTTTTAAAACATAAATCATGAGGCCAAACTTGGATACTGCTTTAGGTCCAATAAATATAAAGTTTGGCATCTCAATTTTTTTTTTAAAAAAAAAAGGTTTATTCATTTCGTTCATCCTGCAAAAGAACTCGACCAAACTTGAGTTTAACAACTTACAAATTTTACTGGTTTAACCATTTCTTTCAATGTTAAATGCGAGCCTAAATGTGAACTAAATTAAACAACAAAAAAATGATAATATAAGTATTCATGTCATGATATTCTAGTTTTCCTATTATCTTAGCACATGAAACTTTAAACAAGGAAGCCAACATTTAAAATCCATTTAGAATGATGATCAAAATCTTTTGCAACTTAAAAAACGGACTGAACGCGCCAAAGCGAAAGAAAATACTTACCCCCAGTTTTAGAAAAGAAACTAAATAAAATCATGGAATTTGCATACCAACTTTCAAACTCATTTCCTTAAATATTCAAAGCTTTGTTACGTGGTTATATGCAAACTAACATATAAAAATCTATGAGACCAGAGTAAATACCATAACAGATTTTACAACAATCAAGTTCTCAAGGAAGGAGGCAGAAAACCAAAATAACTTAAACAAAGTTAGAAATAGAAAGAAAGAAGAAAGACCACTAAAACTAATCCATCATGTTCATAATATCACCAAAACCTCAATAGACATGCACGATCTTCAACAAAAGCATCATCGGATTTTAAACGGAGCCAAAACGGATCTCCTTCATGTATCATATATTGAAAAAAAGAACACCAAATAACTACTAGAAAGATTCGGGTGTTACCTTTGTGTAAATATCTCGCTGAAAAATACTAATATGAAGCTACAATATTCTACCGATTTTCCAGTTAATAATGACTAACTTCAAGTCCGCGAACTCGAAACCGCGAAATGGAAACCTCGAACTCCAACTTAATTTTCAAACAAAAACCTTTTCGAATACTGGTATTCTTTATCTCTCGGTATTTTTTGCTCTCTTTGCTTACTGTTTTTTTTTTACTGCTTCTGATCTTTTTTTTTTTATATATATTTTTCCGTTCTTGTGTGTTGTGTTGCCTTATTTATAGTGTATGTGTGTGGGTGTTCTGCATAATTAAAGGGACGTGTGGGAGTGGAAGGTTAGAGGATAATGTTTGGGGAGAGTTTATGGTGAGAGATAAGGCGTGAACGTGAGGGTGTAGGAGTCTAATAGGGTTTGTAAGGAAAAGGAGATTTAAGGGAGAGGAATTTTAGGGAATTGGCTTAGGCTAAGAGATTTTAGGGGAAAGGGAGTTTTAATGTGGGTGTGCATGTGTGTGTCGCGTAGTAGGGAAATGGGGAAGGGGCTTTGCAGGTTATTTTTAGTTTTTTTTTTTTTTCCTTTTTTTTTTTTTTTTTTTTTTGCTTTTCCATACTTATTTTGGTCTAGAATTAACAAGTTTTAACAAATATATATATAAAAAAAATGTTAAATAGCTAATATAGTAGCTAATAACTATACTAAAATCACTAGCTTATTTATTAAAATTTATATTAGAAGAATACATTTTTTTATATATTTAAACACTAAAAGTGGTCAAAAATTAGGTGTTTACAGTAGCTATAATATTATTTTTTTACAACTTATAACTATCCACTTTTCTACCAATTAACTTACCACTCCCCACACCCCTATTTTTTAGCTGCACACTTTCTCTCTCCCCCTTTTCCTAAATATACACGTTTCTAACTCCCCATCTCCCCTAATTTCATGCTCTTCAAATCAGTTTCTGATTTCTTTTACTTCCTTTTTTTACTCTGTATTAACTGCTCATTAATTTCAACCTTTTACCCCAAAAATTCAACTCTATTTCCTAAAATATGTAAGATTCTCTGTTATTTTTGTGTTCTCCCTCATCATCTTTGTTTCTTTTTGGGCTTTACTAAGCCACAAATTTTCATCTTTCCCTGTATTCAATGGAAGTCTATTTTCATACCTTTGAAAGAGAAGTTCACCATTTTTTGTGCAATACAAGAGCTTGTTAGCTAGTACAAAATTTTTGCAAATAGTTGGCAAGTTGCAAAGGGTCATTAATCGTTCCCACCCATCTTGTTTCATAATCCATACGTGCAATTCTTTACTCCTGATTTTCCCTCCATATAAACTAAGGCAACCTTTCACAGTAGTCAAAACAAAGAACTCGTCCTCACCTACAAAATCTAAATTTGATTTTGGATGTTTTTTCACTTCATCTAGAGTCACGTCAAAGTATAAGATTGTAGTAGTTGTACATACGAACCCGTCGATTTTCTCATTCAGAGACCAAAATAAACAATCTTGAGTGCTAATCCCCTCCGTCGCCGGCCACCGGAATTTTTGAATACAGATCTGAAGTTTTTGTTATTGGACAAGAGTAAAAATATTCATGTTCTCCAAGAGGTATTTTTTTCTTATTAATGATTCACTTCACCAGATATGTATTTTACTTGCATTCTAAGTATTTTTTTATCGTATTTTTCGATGAACTTCAGTTAATTCCCGTTTTTTCAATTCACCAGATCTATATTTTGCATACATTTTAAGTATATTTTTGTCGTATTTTTTATTATTTCAGTTAGTTTGTGTTTTGAACTTCAGTTAATTCCTGTTTTTTCAATTCACCAGATCTATATTTTGCGTACATTTTAAGTATATTTTTGTTGTATTTTTTATTATTTCAATTAGTTTGTGTTTTTAATTATGTATGATATATTTTTTCTACCTAATTTGTTACTTGTAAATTTATATGATTTTGAATTTGTGTTTACTTTTTATCAAAGTATATTTTGTAATATATATTCAGTGTATTTGAAGTGTATTTTTACAACACAGTCACACACTGTTGTAGTGACAACCACAGTGCATTTGACATTGATATATTTGCATTATATTTATAGTATATTTTCAGTATATCTTGAATGTGTTGTTATTTATTGTGGTTAATTTGTTATTTTGTTATTTTTTCATGTTTTGTTAATGTAAAGTTTCAGTATATCTTGACGCATTCCAGCTGACATTGATGCAAAGTTTCTCCGTATGAGATACGAAGCAAATCGACAAGGCAACCCTGAATGCATTTATTGATAACGAGCAACCACCAATACCTTACCGTTGATTATGATGCTGTGATTTTAGTAGATGTTCAGGAGTAGATTTGTAGACAAAACAGTTTATGTTTTAAGTTGTTTTTTTTTTTTTTCCTCCAACTTTTTTTTGATGTATAACATCATTGTTGCGACATTATTTTTATGAAGATTTTAGAAGATGTTTTATGCATTTTGGTAATGATCCCGCTTGTTGTATAGTCTAATCGTAGATTTGAACTATGTTTTTATTACATTTATATTTTTCTTGTATAGTTACTGCTAAAAAATTACAAAGTGCATTTCAATATCAAGTTTGTATTTTCTACATGTTTTCACTATATTTTTATTGATGAACCAGGTAGAGTTCTATGCATTTTCTCTATATATTCATGGTACACTTGAATTCATTATTGAACCATAAAATCCATTTTTCTGTACGATATACTTCAAAAATTAAAGAACAATTTTAATACTTCTAAAATACATACAAAATACAAGTGAAATATATTCATTACGATTCAAATCTTACGGATCAATTAGAATACATTCAAAAATACAATCATAATACAGATAAAATACAGTGAATCAAAAGCCACCCTTAGGGATTAAAGTTTTTTTATGGAGTCAAGTTTTCCCATCTTATTAAAGTTACTAAATAATATTCAATATCAGCTTATTGCACTCAATAACTAATATTTTTTATTTTTAATAATGTAATTTCATTGAATATTTTTAATAACGAACACAAAACCGATGGTCATAGCATCATGAGACAATCTCAACTTGTCACTATGCAATTAAGTTGATGAACAAATCAAGCTTTGCATGATTTATGAAACATTAAAAAGAGTTTTTTTTTTTTTGTTATATTTTGGGAAAAAATATGAAGAGAGTTTTTGAATTCAAATTTTATGTGAATGATTAGATGTGGAATGAGATATGTGATTAGATATGGAAGAGAATGAGATTTGCGTGATTTATGGAATGAAAAACAGATTTCTGTTTAGTTTGAAAAAGATTTTTTCCCCTTAAATAGAGGCATTATTTGCTCAACAGTTCTGTGTATTTAGTCTATATTTTGGCTATATTTATGCGACACGTCCAGGACCTAAATATAGGAAAAACCAGCTACGAATTGTAAATAATGAACTTGTAGTTATAGCTTGTTAGAAGCAGCTAAAAGGTAGCTATTTGTGAAAATTTTACTAATTTGAAGGGGCAATTCGCAGAATTGCCCTTCTTTTGGGGTGGTCTTTAAATTTTTCCCCTCATATTTGAAATATTTAAATTTTGCCCTTCAGCTAAACCACATGGGTTCCAGGTTTGAACCCCACACAGTCAAAAAATTTTTAAAAAATCGCAAGGCAGAGTTTAAATTTCACTATGCCCCCATCGGCATACACTTGTGAAGGAATTATCAAAGTTATGCCGGACCCGACATACTTATGCCTTATGGGCAGACTTGGCATAAGTATGCCGGGTCCGACATAACTTTGGTATTCCTTCACAAGTTTATGCCGGGTGCGGCATAAAAGTTTGCCCATTAAAAGTATGCCCCCACCAGCATAAACTTGTTAAGGAATTATCAAACTTATGTCGGACCCGACATACTTATGCCTTATGGGCAGACTTGGCATAAGTATGCCGGGTACGGCATAACTTTGATAATTCCTTCACAAGTTTATGCCGGTGGAGGCATACTTTTAATCGGCGAACTTTTATAGTATGCCACATAAGGCGAAATTTTTCCTTAAGGCATAACTAAAAGTTTGCCTTATAAGGCAAAGTCTATACCTTAAGAAAAAGTTTTGCCTTATGGGGCATACTTTTGGTTATGCCTTAATTAAAAGTCTGCCCCATAAGGCATAGTTCCTTAAGGAAAAGTTATGCCCCCTCCGGCATAACTTTAGTTTTTCCTTAAGGACTTTATGCCGGATCCGGCATACACTCCCCCCAGCCCTGCCTTGCGAATTTTTTATTTTATTTTATGCCTGAGCGGGGGTTCGAACCCAGAACCTCAGATATCCAAGCGAAGGATAAAATTTAAAGACCACAAATATGAGGGGCAAAATTTAAAGACCACCCCAAAAGAAGGGCAATCCGTGCAAAAAAATGAATTTGAAGTACCATGATAAATTCGGCCCACTTTAGATGATGCAAGGTCCAATTCAGATGGATCCAAGCCCCATTGCTGCTCATGACATTTATCAAGCACATGTGTACTGAAAATTGTGAAGAACGGTACCAATATTAACTGGTCACTTTGACCTTGTAACAACTCCCCTCCGTTAATTGTGAGTGTGACTAAAATAAATTTAGCACTTTTCTTTATCTGCTTTAACATATCAAGAATTTCTTTTCTTCATGTTTTAAATTAAGATTACTTACTTACTCCTTAAATCATTCCACAAGACTTATGACTATACATCAACTAATATAGGTATTATGATAAAATAAATACTTCATTTATTATTCCTTTAAGGGAGTTCAAAGTCCATTGTGAAGAAGCAAAATTGAACGTAAACAGTATTTGGTAAACTGATCAAGTAGGGTGTCAGTGTCACTAAGTCAGGATATTCGTAAGACAAATTTTCATCAAAGTCTTCAAGTTGTGTCTGAAATTTTCACTTTACAATTTTGTGAGGAGTAAAAGTGAAATATCCCTTAGCAGAAAGTAGGCATAATCTTTATTGCTGTGATGCCATAGCCCATATAGTGATAGTTTTTTCATTTGTGATCCTAGCAAGTGCAATATTTGTTCCCTGATGGAATTTCAGGCATGTCACTTGGTTGAGCTCATGTGCATTCTTATCTATATTCTTGGGGAAAAAAGGAAAAGATTATAACATAAATATACATCCTAAACGTAAATTAAGGATAGATTTCTGTCTTACTATTTTTTGCATTTCCCGCTTCTTCACATACCTATTTCTTTTTCATTCGATTCCTAGTGCAATATTGTTAATGCCTCATTGGATCAACATTGGTCCTGAGATGGACCTCCTTAACGGTTCTGGCAGTACATTTACTCTTCTATGATCTTCTAGAAACTGAATAATAAAGACAAAAAAATAAATGGTGTGAACGTAACTGATACTTCAAATTTAAATCACAAAATGGTGGATAAGTGGACGAATAATTATTAATGAAGTTTACCTTATTCACTTTTTTCAAGAAAGTGTTCTCCATGAGAAGCTCCACATGTAGAGACTCCAAATGTGCTTCACGGGCCTTTTTTAAGCATAAAAACATATGTCAATTTGTTGTGGGAGATTTTTTGGGATAGATTGATAGAAAGTCATAAGATAAATTAACATGTAGTTAAATAAAAGGAAACGTCTTGTTAGCTTACCACTCTCCTCTCATGTGTTCTAGCTGCAACCTCCCTGTTCTTAATTTTTTGTTTAGCCAGTTTGAGAAGTCTCACTTCGTCACTCATGACAACTCCTCTATATTTCCTCTTTTGCCTCTTTCTGCGATGGTTAGCCTTAGCCACATTCTTAGTTTGGCCACAAAAGAAGTACCTTATAACAGGGCCTGAGGAATCATTTGCTATGTCATTAACCAAGAGTCCACCTCCACCACCATGTCCTTCATAAGACGCCACATTAGCGGCGTTGCTATAACATCCAAAAGGATTATAAGATTGATGTGCATTGCTACTTGTGCATTGTGAGGCCATTTGCTCGATCATCCTTTCAGTCTCATCTACATCTTCTCCCAATTGATCGATATTGTTATTGAAATCTACTAATGCTTCTGTTGGCGGAGGGAGTTTTGTTCTTTCAAATGCTTCAAAATCCTTGGAAATTTGCATAATAGTGGATTGTGCATCATTGCCACTGATCAATTGTTGGCCTCCACGACCATTTCCTTCATAACTCGTTACATTATTGTTACTATAACATCCAAAAGGATTGTGAGATGGATGTGCATTGCTACCAGTACATTGCCACGTTCCGGAGTTCATTTCTTGGATCATCCTGTCAAACTCATGTACATTTCCTCCTACTTGATCGATATTGTTATTGAACTCTATTGGTGTTTTGGTGGTTGGAAGCAACTCTGTTCTTTCAAACATTTCAAAGTCCTTGGAAATTTGCTTAATAATGGACTTTGCGTCATAATGAAAATCACAATTTGAAGCATTTATGTTAGTAGTATTCTGGGCGAAGTATTTGTCCATAAAGTATTTAGGATCGATATCATCCATGGACCTCTCTTTCTTATAATCATTAAAAGCTTGATAGAGCTTGTCAAGTTGATCATCTATTATCAACCGATCCAAGTCTCTGTCTTCTCTTTTATCTGTAAAATTCGAGTCCATGGCTATTGAAAAAAGTTTTAGTCAACAGGCAAATGAACACTTGCTTCTTTTATTGGTTTTGGTGTAAGTTTCTATTTACCTCTTCTTCTTCTGAGCAAATTCAAAACAAGAAAAATTAGCCTCCTTTCTTTATAACAAACAAGGTGTGTGTGAGGAATATATCCTGCCAAATGAATGTCAAGTACTATAGACTATAGTAGTAGTTTGTAACAAACCATTTATTGGCAATATTCCAAAAATACTTTAAAGTTCCAAAATGTTCTATTGTCTGGATAAATTGCTAACAAAGAACACTTCCTTAACACAAATTGTTTACACAATTACACTAATAAATATTAATTTGTACAAGAAAATATGTTAATTTGTACATTTTTTTAAAAAAATTAGACGAATCAAACTTAAATTGTAATTTAACTTATTCTCTATCAAACTATTCTATTTACTCTAATGTCTACTTTCCACCGCTATATATATATATATATATATATATATATATATATATATATGATAAAACAAGTCAATTTAACTTTTTAAACTCCAACTCCATAATGAATCAAATGTCATCATATAAACTGAGATGGAGGGGATACTTAATTTAAATAGTTTTTGCATATTGAAAATCTAATTATCATTTTATCTAAAAGTCTTTTTAATTTTCAAATCGAGTAGTCAGCAATTGCGAATTGGGCCTCATGATGTCTTCAGCTGTGACGAGAAAGCAGATGGATCCAAGCCCATTCCTAAAGTGGAAGTCCTATGTGATCTCTTTATGAATCCTTTGTGCATCTACTGGGAGACATATAGGCCCAGCTAATATATATTTCCAGCAATTTGCATCCTTGTTCATGACATTTAGAGATTTTACTAATTAAATTCAATACAGTTACGTTTGCTATCCTAATGATTGTTCCTGCTTTACTTGAGCCGAGGGTCTATCGAACGCAGTCTCTATATCCCACAAAGGTAGAAGTAAGGTCTGTGTACACTCTATCCTCCCTAAGCCCTACTTGTGAGATTACATTAGGTATGTTGTTGTTGTTGTAAAATCAATATAGTTAGGCTGGTAGCTAGTAATCTTGGACATTAATCAAGCAGCAGATATATATATATATATATATATATATAGCCTTGGTACTATATACAATTTCTATTGAATAAGCATTTTTGACATGGAACATGAATATACACGTGAAAATAAAATACATGTGTGTGTGAAAGATAATAAAATTTTAACAAATATCAGATTTTGAATTCATAATTCAAAAAGTACAGTGAGTTTAATGCAAAAAAGTTTAAATGAAACATTCATCAAATTAAAATCCTGGATCGGCTCTATTGTTTAATCCAATTTTTCAATTCCATATTTCTTGTGTTGTGAATTAAGGTAGGTGGTTAGTAGGTAGTAGAGTGCTATCTTACTTTTAGTCGTATCTTTTATGGTAGTCATGTAGTTTTTTTCGCTAATGTGTAATGATATATGTCACTGCATTTTTGTACTTTTTCTATTTTTGTCGTCCCTTTTCCTTTTCTTAAGTTTCTGCATCGGTTACATTTATTTTGAGCCGAGGGTCTATCGGAAACAACCTCTGTATTCCAAAGATAGACGTAAGGTCTGCGTACATCTTACCCTCCCCAGACCCTCACTGGTGGGATTACACTGGGTATGTTGTTGTTGTATATTTCTTGTGTTGTTTCAATTGTCATTTTTATTCAATATCTTCAATCAACCACTCTCCCTATTTATTTGTGTCTTACTTTTCTTTTTAGTATGTTCCAAATAGAGTGTTACTTTATATGTTTAGTAAGACTTTATTCCCAAGTATCTTGTTATTGGAATGCCACAAGACGTTTAAGACCAAGAAATTAAAAGGGTACTCCTCCGGTTTAAAAAGAGTGGCCTTAGTCATTTACACCATGTAAGAAAATACTAACTAAGAAAATAAGTAATTTGACTAAACTGTCCCTAATTAAATAGATATTTAGATTTGGTTACTTAGCACTTAATAAGGGAAAATTTGAAAAAAAATAAGGTTAATTCTTTTTTGATTTGATAAGTGGGCATGCCTTTTTAACCAAAAAAAAAAAGAGTCTAAGTGGACACTCTTTTTGAACCAGAGGGAGTATTCTTTTATATACACATATAATTTAAGATCACAACATTCACAAAAAATTATTGTCTAAAAATTTGTGTATACTCAAACTAAGGCACATAAATTGAAAGTACGTAGAGCATTTAGGCAGCATCCTGGCTTTTTTATTTTTATTACATAGGGTAGGGAAATGGGAAAGGGATTACAACGCGGAGATTCAAACCTTCACCAACAAGGTGAAAGTTCAGGTAGCTAACCGACTGAGCTACTAAGATCCCGGCTTTTGTCCTTAGCAAATCCCTTTTTTTTAGTATCTTCCGATGCATGATTAATTTAAATTCGCATTGCGTAAGGCCCATTAAAAGATGAAGTGCTCCTTATTAGAGTTTTTTTCTTCATTTTCATGACTCGAATTCAATACCTCTAATTAAAAATAAATGAATTTTATTAATCCCACCCAATCCTTGATTGTAGCTAGCAACTACCTTCTTAACTTACCAGTTACCAATTGCAAGAATATTACTACTATACAATAAATATGACTCACAGTCCCGTCCTAATCTTTGATGAAGTCAATGATGGAGAGGCAACTAGTTGACGAGCTTTATAGACCACACCAACTAATCTAAAGATTGTAAAACAACATAGCCTTAACTAATAAAGTGAGAAAAATATAGAAACATAGTGTTCCCTATAACAGTATTATATCTTGATGACGTAGCGTGCGAAAACCTTGTAGCGCACGAACTAACTTAATTAAATTAAGGCTGAATCATGGTCGCCCTTATTAACTTCTCTAGTGGCCAAATGGGACAGATAGTTTGCACCAATATAATTCGTATCAAAATATTATTTTAACTATGTATAAATAGTTTAATCGGACCTTTATTTTTCTTATTCAGATAAGTGACCTTTTGCTTGAAATTTTAATTATCTTGGTGTACTAAATGGTCCCCTCGTCATAAAGGAGAAAAAATCTCAGCAGATCATGTGCTTGGCGTCTAATTTCAATACAACACACACTTCTGATGAGTTGCTTCACAGTTTTTATTGTAGTGCTTATTAAAATTATTGAAATAGGATATACTTTGCTAAACACTTGTTTCCCTCTTGCTGAAGATGTGCCATATCTTTCCACTACGAATAATTATGTACTCCTTACTTTTTCAGTATTATCAATCGAGGATCCAAACAATCTTTCTACTAGTAGTACTATAATTTTTCAAATACTACCGTCAGACCTCCCCATAACAACATTAGCATATAACATCACCTCTCTATAACAATCAAGTTTTTTCGGAATTGATTTTTTATGTTATATTTTACTTCTCTATACTAGCATTTTACCTATAACAGCAACATCCAACTTTATAACAGTATGCTCTTTGTAAAATTATCCCCATACAACAATTATCTTCACTTTTTTTGTAACATAATAATTAACCATCTTTATAAAAATAGAATGCCACCAATAATAAGTTTAGACATTTTGACAAAATATTTGATCCTTTAGTACACTATTTATGACAAAGAATATTATATGAATATATAATTTTCATCTTTTAAATATTTTCCTTCGCTATACAAAGTGTTATTAAGCTTAGAATTTGACAATTAAAAATGAAAAATTAGATTTTATGTATCTTTTTTGGCCTATAACGGCGAAATATTATTTAAATGTCTATATTGTTATATTTGTATAACAACCATTCTCTATAACATTAAAAAAATTTCAGACCCAACGATGCTGTTATGGAGAGGTTTGACTGTATAAGAAACTTGTGATGCAAAATAGTACTACTGCCTTCATCCCAACTTATATGAGGGTGTTTGACTTGATACAAAGTTTAAGAAAAAAAGAATGACTTTTGAAACTCGTGGTCTAAAATGAGTCATATAGCTGTAAATCATTTCATTAAGGGTAAGTATTTTTAAAGTTAAATTATTACTAAATATAAAAATGTGACATTATTTTTTATACTGACTAGAAAATAAAGAGTGTCATATAAATTGGGACAGAGGAAATAGTAATTTTTATTCAGTCTCTCAACATTAAGGACTCGTTTAGTTATGATTGTAATATATGGATAGTGTTTGCTGGATTACTAAGTTTTAGGCATTTTTTCCTTTAAATACTTTAATTTATTATTAATATGGATTTTTACGCTACAATTTATCACATATAGAATAGTACATATATTGATTAATGTATAACATAATGCATGTATTATCTAATAGACTAATACTATCAACCAAGCGCTATATAAAATAATAATGCATGAATTGTCTTATTATACGATCAATCAAACGTTGCATAAATGAACTAAAATTCTTTTTTTTCCTTATCTTGCTAATAAAACATAGCAATCCATACGTCCCAATTTATGCAATACTCTTTTTTTAATAGTCTAAAAAGGAATGATACCTTTTTATATTTAGTAATTTAATTTTGATTTAACAAAAAAATAATAATGTAATTTTGGACTTCTCATTTAACCCTTAATGAGATAATTTATAGTCACACAAATATTTCTAACTTATTTTTTTAACACAAAATTTAAAAGTCTTTCTTTCATTCTTGAAGTTCGTGCCTAGTAAAACACTTCACATAAATTGAATCCGACTGAGTATTATATATCTTAAGCATAATTTTATAGTGAGATAATTTTCCATATCCTTTCAACCAAATGACCCTAGATTCTTTCGAAAAACAAAAAAAAAATAGGGTGTGTTTGGAAGGTCACCTTGTGACTGGATTTAAGTGTTAGACTTATGTGTCTGAATTTCTTAGTTATAGTGGATTTTAACGTAATTAAGGGGGATAAATTACACTCTTTAATTTTTAAGGGGAGCAAAAAAATTGGTGGTACTTACCAGATGACTTTTTTCAAATTCTCTATTTTAATTTTCAATATTTCTTATATACGCATACATTTATAATTAGTTTTTATTCAAAATAAAAGAACATCAAACTATATAATTACAGTTGTGCAACCAAACAGGACACAATAGGACTTATATTATAGTTACACCATTACAACCAAACAGATAATTGTAATTAATAATTACTATATTGTGCAGTTACTTATCTGTAGTGGTGTCAAATAGGCGGGTTAGTCTGAATTGAGGCGGGTCAAAATGGACAGAGTTAATACACGAGCAAGTTATCAACCCGCCCAAATGCTCGGTTGAAATGAGTTGGGTCAAAAGGGCTAAACAATGGGTCTAGACCAACCATCCCAAGAGTCCGGAACCAAAATGCCCCCAAAAAAATCATTTTGAACCAAAATACCCCAACAAAAAAAAAGTTACAAAACTACCTTTAGCACAGTAAAATACTGCGCTAAAGCAGTTCACGGAGAGGTAGCCATTAACTGCTTTAGCGCAGTATTTTGCTGCGCTATAGAAGCAGTTAAAAAAAATATTCTATAACGTAGTAAAATACTGCGTTATAAAAACAGTACAAAAAAATTTTTTGGCCAACTTTATTTTTTGCAACACTTAGTGTTTTTTTCAATACTTTGACCAATGATTAGTCGTGTGTCAAGATTCCGAAACGTCAATATTTTATATAGAACCTGATATTTTTTTCTACGTACAATAATGTAGGCTCAATACATCAAAGATACGTAAACGTTCGGATCGTCATTTTAGGGGTTGAAAAGGTGCTCGAAGTAAGTTTTATTTGTAAACTTTAGGTTTAAGTGTTCTATATGCATAGACGTCAATTTTTGTTTGAAGACTTGTTACCATTAGCTTAAGGTTTTTTATTTTTAGGGTTTAGATTTATTGAAAATAAAGTCGTTGCCAAAAGATTTTTAACTGCTTTAGCACAGTATTTTACTGCACTAAAGAATATATATATTTTTTGTTTATATAGCGCAGTAAAATAGCGAGCACTAAAAAAAAATGGCATTTTTTTTTGCAACACTTACTGTGTTTTTTCATACTTTGACCAACGATTAGTCGTGTGTCAAGACTCCGAAATGTCAATATTTTATATAGAACCTGATATTTTTTTCTGCGTACAATAATGTAGGCTCAATACATCAAAGATATGTATACGTTCGGATCGTCATTTTAGGGGTTGAAAAGGTGCCCGAAGTAAGTTTTGTTTGAAACAACTTAGTGTTTGACTGTAAGGTTATTTTAGTCAACTTTATATGTCGAGAAAATTAGTCAGCTTTATTTTCAAAAATTGAAACCGCAGAAGTGAAATTGACATTCACAGCTACATTACCCGGAATTTTTACATTGAAATCTATCGCGCATCATCATCTTATAAGTAATTAAAACTAAAAATTTCAGGCCAATTTGGGGGAAAATTGAAATTCCATGGGACAAAAGGTGTTTTTTTAAAATCGGCTCAGCCAAAGTCCGCATAGATCTCGGAAAAATACCCAAAATAAAAAAAAATTCGCGTAAAACGGACGTCCGAACGCAAAGTTATGACCATCTAAAGTTTGACCACTTTACAACTAGTTTTTCTCCCTATATTTTTTAGAATTATATTTATATTCAAAATAAAATTATGTCTTGATTAAAAAATAACACGCTTAAATCAAAACCTTAAAAAATAAAACACCCTAAAGTTTCCAAACAAAACTTACTTCAGGTACCTTTTCAACCCCTAAAATGACTATCCGAACGTCTGTGTATCCTTGATGTATTGAGCCTACATTATAGTACGCAGAAAAAAAATCAAGTTCTATATAAAATATTGACATTTCGGAGTTTTGACACACGACTAATCGTTGGTCAAAGTATGGAAAAAACACTAAGCGCTGCAAAGAAAAGATTTATTAAAATAAGATGTTGCGATCTTTTTATGCAAAAAAACACTAAGTTCCTTAAGTGTGTTATTTTTTAATGCGTAACTTTCTTTCGAATATGTTACCAAAAAAAATCGCGTAAATCGGACGACCAAGCGCAAAAAATCGCGTATATTCGAAATAAAGTTACACTTTAAAATATAACACACTTAAATCTAAACCCTGAAAATAAAAAACTTTAAGCTAATGACAACAAGTCTTCAAACAAAAATGGACGTCTATGTATATAGAACACTTAAACCTTAAGTTTCCAAACAAAACTTACTTCGGGCACCTTTTCAACCCCTAAAATGACGATCCGAACGTTTACGTATCCTTGATGTATTGAGCTTACATTATTGTACGCAGAAAAAAATATCAGGTTCTACATATAATATTGACATTTCGGAGTCTTGACACACGACTAATCATTGGTCAAAGTATGGAAAAAAACACTAAGTGTTGCAAAAAATAAAGTTGGCCAACTTTTTTTTTTTTGGTACTGTTTCTATAACGCAGTATTTTACTGCATTATAGATTTTTTTTTAACTGCTTCTATAGCGCAGCAAAATACTGCGCTAAAGCAGTTAACGACTCCGTCTTCGTGAACTGCTTTAGCGCAGTATTTTACTGCGCTAAAGGTAGTTTTGTAACCTTTTTTTTTGTTAGGCTATTTTGGTTCAAAATGATTTTTTTGAGGCATTTTGGTTCCGGACTCACCATCCCAACTCATTCCAAGTTTTGATTTCTTTGTTTGTTTTCTTATAAGTTGTTTATAAGTACTTAACAAAGCTTTAATTTCTTCCTTATAACTATATAGTATAACACTAGATGGCCTATGCCCGTGCTGCGCACGGGCCCAACACTTCAGATTATAGTGTATCTATGTATATGTAGTTGTGTTTAAATAATATATATATATATATATATATATATATATATATATATATATATATATATATATATATATATATATATATATATATATATATACTATGTTCAAAATACGATTAATATAACATTGTAGTTTGTGCTCCGTATCTAAAACTTTATTTTATTCGTGTTTGCTACGATAATTTATTAATACTTTTTAAAAGAGAAGACTTGTTTAAAAAAAAAATATTTTCCTCTCTTTGAGATAAAATAATAGCAATATTTAAGCATCAGTTGATATTTTTAATTTTAATTCGATTAATTTAAAAGTGTAAAATACTTATTATTTTTTATCAAATTTTGATTTGGATAATTCTAATTCACATTATTAAATTAATTTTACATGTTTGAAACAAAACAAAGTAGAAATTAATTTTTTATTTAAACGAAGAAATGCTATTTTTAAATTTTTAGTAAATATTTTCGGTTTACCTCATTTTACTTGTCATGTTGTCTTTTGCATGGTTTTTTTAAGGAAACGTGAATTAGAATTATAATTTGACTAGTTTATCTTATTCATTATTTGATCTTCATTTGATATTAATCTCTTTTCACATTTATTAGAGTAAGAATAAAAATAAAAAAGTAATTAAATTGTATCTTATTTTTTAAATATATATATTTTAAGTATATTTATTTTAGTAAACATAATAAATAAATGACATGGCGGAATGGCAAATACAACAATTAAATATGTTGAAGAAAAGTAATAATATGAGGTCCATGTTTTTTGCTGTGCAATAATTTTATTTTCTCTCACTAATGGGTTAATATGCATGTGGCAATGAATCCACTATTATTGACTTGATGGGGATACTTTGGGAATTACATGAATATTGTTTGATTTTTTAGTATATGGGGTGCGTTTTTTTTTTTTTTTTTTAATATGGGTCCATTTTTTTTCATGAGTATTTTAAGTATGTTGCTGTACAATAATTTCATTTGCTCGCACTAATGGGTTGATACACATATGGAAATGAGTCCATCATTATTGATTTAATTGTTTGATTTTCTAAGCATTTGTTTTTTAACATTGTTTGTTTTGTTAATATGGGATTCACTTTTTTTTTTTAATATTGCTTGATTCTGTTAATATATGGTCCACTTTTTTTTCCCGTGAGTTCCACTTTTTTTTCTTCCTTTTTTTTTTATTGCTCGGTGTTATTGATGAGTCGTGAAATTACGGGATATTCGATGCTAATTCCTTAAGCTTTTGTGACTCTTCAAGCACTTTTGTTGTTACTTTTTGTGTATTTATGTTGTTTTGTAGGATAAGATGCCCGGAGAGCATAACAGAGCAAAATGGACCAAATGGACCAAAATAGAGCAAAACATACGAAGATAGAAGAAGCGTGACCTGCGAGTCCGATAAGTTGCTTTTATATGATTTTGAAGTGATCAGAAGAAACCAAGTGAAAATAAAGTCAAAAAGAGGCTAAATTGGACAGATTTGCAAAACTTGACAGTTTTGCAAAAACGGGACAAATTCGCAAAAAACGGGCAGAATTACAAATCTGAAATCTGGGGCATAAAAGAGAGGCTTAGGGCAAAAACATTATCATCTTTGGCCATTTCTTACAAGCTTGGAGGCTAGGGTTTTTCTACACAATTGGAGGAGAAGATTGGAAGCACTTCAATGAGATATTTCTTAATCCTTTCTTCAATTCCTTGTTTTGTATTTTATATCTAAGTGTGTAGTATTTATTCCATTACTTGAATCTTGTTTATGAAAATATTCTTGATTAAAGTTTGGTTTGAAACTCTTGTTATGCTTATGTATTGAATGATTTTTATTCCTAATGAAGTGGTTATTGTTTCTTTAATTAATCTCGTTCTTGAATGTTTCCAAAGGGATTAGCTAACCGTAGGACTCACCCATTTACTTAGATTGAGCTTGGAAGAGGAAATCTAGGTTGGGAAAGATTAGTTAACAAGGATTTGGGTCATTAAACCCATCTAATAACTTGAGCTCGGAAGAGGATAGTTACTTGAGGTTAAATTGATTGTGCCTAATATCACACTCTAAGGCTTGGAAAAGCTTAGAGTGAAATTCATTGATTTGGTTGGAAGACTTTCAATGAGATTTTAGAAATCATTATCTATTAACATAAACCCATTCTTAGTTGTGAAATCGTGAAATACATTGGATCGTTACTTGAGTGTAATCTCCTATTATCCATGCTTGTGGCCATTGATCATTTTACTTGCTTTCTAGGTTAGTTTACATTTCCGCATTAGTTATAATATTCTCCAAAAACCAAAATATTATCCATTGTTTGGCTTTAGCTTAGTTGGTGAAAGTTCCTTACTTTCTTAATCGCCTAGCATATTGTTCCCTTGGGATCGACCCCGACTCATAATTGGGTAAAATATATTGCATACGACCGTGTACACTTTCTTTTTGAGGAGTGGATTTGAACGTTATCAGTTATTTAGTATGGGGCCCACCCTTTTTTCTAAGGGACAGCGGACGATGAAGCATGGGTCTAAACCCATGCTTTATATAGTTTTTTTTTTTTTTTTTTTATATTGCTTGGTGTTGTTTAGTATGGGGCCTAGGGGTGTTCATGGTTCGGTTTGGGTCGGTTATTGATTAAAATCATAACCAAACCAATTTAGTCGGTTTTTAAATGTCTAAAACCATAACCAAATCAAATAAAATAATAACCACCGGTTTGGTTATTATCGGTTTGGTTGAATTTTTCGGTTTATGACTAACAACCATGAGACTTATCAGTAAAACATTAAAAAGTTGAAAAAAACATGTCTTTTTTTTTGTTCAAATGATAACTTTTATTTATCGTTTAAGGTGGACATACATCATAGAAATATTTTCACTATTAGGGATAGTGTCATACTCAAGTTACCCAAAGTTGCTAAACTATTACATATAGAGCTAAAAACTAACTAAGTAGTGGCTGCACCATTTTTGTCATTTTAATACACATACCTGAAAATAAAGTAGAGCATAGGAGCTTTTAGTTGTTGTTACAAACATACATATTAATTAAACATAAAGACTACCTAAAATTAAAATGAAAATATATGAAATAAAAAAACTTTGTGTAATGATCCCAAACTTTGGGGCAATACTTGCATTTTGTCCTCAATTCTCCCATTTTATTAAAAACACTTTGTGTAATGATCCCAAACTTCAGATGTTTTTCTATCATTATCCTCAGGGCTAGGGTCTCAACTACAAAGAGTTGTTCTTTTCTGCCTTTTAGGAGGATTACCCACGGAAGAAGTATTAGGGCATTACCATGTGCTTGAGTTGCAGCAAATGCTGATGTTACTGAAGTATCTTCTATAGGAACCTCTAAATCTACAACCTCTGTCCTTTTCATATGAAAAATATTAGAAGTTTAGGACCCATTCAGACAAGAAAAAAAAAAGGTATAAATTCGGGAAAAAAAAAAAAAAAGAAACAACCTAAAATCCAATGGCTGACAAAGAAAGGCTAAAAATTTAAGTTAAAGACATTAGACTCTAATGTGAGCTTCTGTTAGTAGGTTTACACTTAACACTTAAAGAGTTAAAAGACTTAAAGACATGGGCTTGGACATATTCTTAAAAACACGGGCCTTAAACAATCGTGTGAAATAAGTAGACAAAAAATCAAATTAATGATTGAAAGGTATAAAATATTTATAATTATTTATGAAAAACTAATATTATACATATAAATAATTATAAAATTTATGTATATAATTTATCGGTTTGGTTCGGTTATTTTTTAATATAACCATAACCAAACCAAATATTATCGATTTTTAAAATTTAAACCAAATCAAACCAAACCAAACTAAATGTCGGTTTTTTTATTCGGTTTGGTTAAATTTTCGATTTGGTTTTGGTTTTAACCAAAACCGTGAACAGCCCTAATGGGGCCCACCCTTTTGGACATTATTAGTTTGCACTATTTTTATGCATATAATATATATATATACTATGTTCAAAACATGATTGATATAACATTGTAATTTGTGCTCCGTATCTAAAACTTTATTATATTAGTGTTTGCTAAGAATACAAAGTCTGCACTTAATTTTTTGACATTGTTTATTTTTTTAATATGGGATTTACTTTTTATTTTATTTTATATATTGCTTGATTTTGTCAATATGGGATACTATGTTCAAAACACGATTAATATAACATTGTAGTTTGTGCTCCGTATTTAAAACTTTATTATATTAGTGTTTGCTACGAATACGCATGGTGTTTAATATGGGGCCTACAATTTTTTCACATTTATTATAGTAAGAAAAAAATAAAAAAATAATTAAATTCTATCTTATTTTAATATATGAGTATTTTAAGTATGTTGTTGTACAATAATTTCATTTGCTCCCACTAATGGGTTGATACGCATGTGGCAATGAGTCTATCATTATTGATTTAATTGTTTGATTTTCTAAGCATTTGTTTATTAACATTGTTTGTTTTATTAATATGGGATTCACTTTTTTTTTTTAATATTGCTTGATTCTGTTAATATAGGGTTCACTTTTTTGTTGCCGTGAGTTTGGATGTGGTGAGTTCCACTTTTTTTTCTTCCTTTTTTTTTATTGCTCGGTGTTATTTAGTATGGGACCCACCCTTTTTTTAAGGGACAACAGATGATGAAGCATGGGTCTACTTTATATAGTTTTTTTTTTATATTGCCTGGTGTTGTTTAGTATGGGGCCCGCCCTTTTGGACATTATTAGTTTGCACTATTTTTATGCATATATATATACACACACACACACACACACACTATGTTTAAAACACGATTGATATAACATTGTAATATATGGTCCGTATCTAAAACTTTATTATATTAGTGTTTGCTAAGAATATAAAGTCTGCACTTTTTTTTTTTTGACACTGTTTATTTTTTTAATATGAGATTCACTTTTTTTTATTTTTTTTTTTTATTTTTTTTTTTATATTGCTTGATTTTGTCAATATGGGAAACTATGTTCAAAACACGATTAATATAACATTGTAGTTTGTGCTCCGTATTTAAAACTTTATTATATTAGTGTTTGCTACGAATACGCATGGTGTTTAATATGGGGCCCACATTTTTTTAACATTGTTTATTTTTTTAATATGAGATTCACTTTTTTTTTTAATATTGCTTAATTTGTTAATATGGGGTCCACTTTTTTTTTTCCCGTGAGTTTGGATGTGGTGGGTTCCAGTTTTTTTTTTTTTTTTTAAATACTAGTTGATGTTTAATATGGGGCCCATAATTTTTTTTAATATTAGTTGTTGTTTAATATATATGGGGCCCACATTGTTTTTTTACAATTTTTTTTTATTATGGGCTGTTTAATATGGGGCCCATTTTTTTTTTCATGGGGGGCCCCATGACTTTGGATGTGGTGGGTTCCAGTTTTTTTTTTTTTTTTTTTAATACAGGTTGGTGTTTAATATGGGGCCCACAATTTTATTTTTTGTACAATTTTATTTTTAATTATGGGTTGTTTAATATGGGGCCCAATATATATATTTTTTTCATTGGGGGGGGGGGGGCAACAGACGACGAAAAAGGAGCCCCAACCCGTGTTTCTTAACAGTAGTAATATCAAACAAAAAAATCTTTTAGAAAATATGCTAACAAGGTTTCTCATGGATTAAGTTGAATAACATATCAACCCAACTTTTAGATGAACTGAATTAGACGGGTTAAAATAGACTAAAGTAATAAATAAGCGGGGTCAATAACCCGCCCAAATTTGAACGGATTGATCGTGTCATGTTTTCATGAGTAATTTCAAACCAAACATGAAATTACTTTAATTCCAAAACTTTATACCATCTAACGACCCAATCCCTTGAACCAAACGACCATTAATCTCTTAGGGTTCGTTTGCTACACAGACTAAGTTATTCCGGTATTATAGTCCTGGAATTATAATTTCTGGACTAATTTATCCCACTTGAGAGATGGAATAAAATAATACCAAGCCAGTTGAGATAAGATGGGTTATCCTAGACTAAATTTGGGATAAGTTTTATATGTTGTTTTGTTGAAGGTATAAATTTATTCCGAAATATTTCTAACTTATCCTGCGTACCAAAAAACCCGTCAATGTATAAGTTTGAAATCTCATGATTTCTATATTCGGGGAGCTGGAGGGGAGGCATAGCAAGGTGGCTATGGTCAGAAAACTATTACATGTGGGGCATAGTGGTGTGTGGGTTGTGTAAGATGAAATGAGAAAAGGCTTGACGAGTGGGGAGCATTGACAGGTACGAGGGTACTATAAAGTCATTATTTCTGATACGCTTCTCCAGTCATCAGTCACCTGTTACCTTGTACGGTAAAGTTTCCCCACTTCCACAGACATTTATGTGCTTTTTTCCCTTTTGTTTTTTATGCGGATATTGCGTACTGCAAAGTCTCTGATTTTTAATTTCAACTTTTCTTTTGAAAATTCATTTTGGGAGGTTGGATTAATATTTGAGAATATATTCTTGATGAAGAGCATTTATATCCTTCAGACTGCAATTTAGGAATATATGCCACTAATTCTTGTACTAGATTAAAAAACGCGAGATGCTTTGCGCATCAAGCTGTCCTATGATCACTAGAAAAAATTGAATTTATTTAACTATCTCAAATATAAAATGATGTTTCTGTTAGATTAAATTATCAACTAATATCAGTTAGATTAAATTAGATTAGAAATATCATTTTAGATTTGAGATAGTTATTAAATTATCAACTAATATAACATTTCAACTTATCATTTAGTTCATATAAAAAGCCGACAGGAGCAAGTATTAAAAGTGCATACCTCATAGTAAAAAAATACTTACTTGGATCTGCTGCGTTTACTTAGGCAGACCCAGATTTTAAACTTGAATGGCCATGTTCAAATTTTAAACATTTTTGCACGTAATTCATTATACATTTCAAATTATGGCCCACTTTAAGGTGCCGTTTGGCCATAAAAATTATTCACTTTTTTCTGATTTTTTTTTTCATTTTTTTCCGGAATCAGCGTTTGGCCATGTCAATTCCGAATACAACTAGAAGTTGTATTCCGGAATACCAAAAACTCAAAAAACTTATTTTTCAAAAAATTTCACTTTTTTCATCTTTTTCACTTTTTTACAACTACATTTCACCAAAACTATAATTTCAAAAACTATGGCCAAACACAACTCTAACTCCAACTTCAAAATTCCAAAAAAGTGAATTTGTTTTTGGTATCTATGAACAAACGGGGCCTAATACTTGCTGAATATTTATTTCATTTCACACACACATATATATGAGATAAGAATTTGAACTTAACAAGCTTTGAATTCCAGGATAACAACTATACGTGCTAGTTTGTAACTGTGTTCTGCATTTATTTTTTATACATATTTAATGGATTTCCTATATATATATATATATATATATATATATATATTTGGGCAAAAATTATTGGATCCTTCCGAACTTTATCATATAGCCTATATCTTTTAAATAGTAAGCTTTTATCACTAAACCATAACTAATTAATGAGTAGTAATTTGCTTCTGTTTATCAATTTACCGTGATAAATTATCATGGTTTGGACACATCGGTTCCGGTCACAAGTCCTTGTCGTACCTTTTATGAGTTTTTTTTAATTTTTTTAACATGTTTGTGTTTAGGTTTCAAGAATGAATCTACTTTCCTATTCGGTGATGCCTCTTAATTAAACAAACATAATTCTCTCAAATTAAAGTACTAGGAGACAAGCAAAGAAGTGAAAAAAAAAGAAAGAAAGAAAGAGAAGAAGTGAAAAATGAGGAATGATTTATGATTAGCGTATGACTAAATAGAGGAAAGGAAAGGAAAATTACAGAGTCTGCTTGGCCATTTATAGGAATTTGGAAGGTATTTTTGGCTATAAAAGGAAAATCTGGTAGGAAACTTACGCATACCAAAGTCAAGCAAAAAGGAAAAAATCCTAAGAAGAAAGAAAACGAAAGGGATATATACATATTTATAGGCATATGAAGATCTCGTTAATTTGCTAATTTATCAACTTCCTTCTCTCTCCATATATCATTGGTGGAACTATTATTGGATGATGTTATTTTCCAGTACTGTAACCAATGTAACCAAAATACCCTAGTCAAGCTAATTACTTCAACATCTTTTCTTCCTCTATTTTCTACTTTTCTCTCTCTTTTAAGAAATGCTTTTTGCTTGTAAAAATCTCTCGTCACTTTTGTGAGCTCCCATTCTTCTATCTTTACAGATTTCTTGTATTTTCCATTCTTTTACCTCCCTTCAGCTTCTTGGAATTTCAGGTTCTTTCCCTTATCTCCCTTTTATCTGTTTTCTAGGGTTATTTAATGGGTTTACAGTGGTTCTTAATTACTCCACCTTTTTTTTCCTTATAAAAGTATAAATTGTTAAGTATTTCACAAGTTTCTTATTATTTTTAACTCCTTATCCATGATAGAAGGTACAAACATTCTGAAAAATTCCTTTACATATTAATATAATATATAAAAAAAGATTCTTGTCTTGATTGTATTCAATTTTTGAGAGGGATGACTGGGTAGTTAGTTTTTCTAAAGATCTATTAATTTATCTTATATTACACCAACTACTTGAATCTTTGACTTTGTGCAATGATAGGGTGAAAATGGTGAGGCAAAAAATCCAGATCAAGAAGATAGACAACTTGATAGCAAGGCAAGTAACTTTCTCAAAGAGAAGAAGAGGGCTTTTCAAGAAAGCTCAAGAGCTTTCAACTCTTCGTGATGCTGATATTGGACTCATTGTTTTCTCTGCTACTGGGAAATTTTTTGAGTATTCAAGCTCCAGGTTCTCTTTAATTTCACCCCTTAATTGTAGTTGTTACATTAGAATCTCTAGTTTCAAGAAACGGGCAAGTACTTGTACTTCATCAATCTATAGAATAAGAAATGACCTACTAACAAACCGTACATATGATTATGGTGTAGTTTCTTTTCATTGGGTACTTGTTAATTCACTAATTAATGAAAAGATGATTTTTTTGGAATTTTAAATAGCCCATGACTTGCGTGTCAGATATCCATCATGTCCAAGAAAATCTCTTACTTTTCTTGTCTGTCTGATATATGAAGAGTTCCATCCCTTGGGGAAAAACTGAAAAGCTATTACTCCTATCATATATGAGATTGATAATTCCATATTTGGTGTGTTTGATGTTAAAGTTTTCTGTAATACTTCTATAGTACAACTCGTGACTGGAAAATACAGGTTATTGGTCTTCACTTATGTAAAAGAAACGGCGAATGCTCAAATATGCCCCCGAACTATACGAAATTGCACATATTTGCCCGTCGTTAAAAGGTTGGTGCAAAGATGCCCCTAACGTTTTTTTTTTTGCTATATATGCCCTTGAGATAACGGAAAATATTGGAGGGCATATTTGTTCAATTTCACATGGTATAGGGGCATATTTGATCCATTGAAATTCCTGAATATTATGACACAAATAGTTCTCAGATTTTTTTGTAGTGCACTTTATGCTAGCCAACGATTTATTGCAACTGCATTTTGAAACTCCACACTTATCGTACAACCCCTCACTTTTCTCTCTTATTCTTTCACTTGTTTATGAAATGTCAGAAGCTTCGAGTTCTTTAAATAGTTGTGGAAGGGTTTGTGGATGTGGAGTTGTGGAAGGGTTTGTGGACGTGGAGTTACTGCACTCCATCTCACTTATGGACTTCAAATAATTCTACTAAATTTCGATTATGCGTGAAATTCGCGAAAGGGCCAAACCACATTGAATGTTATATAAGAAACCGTATAAATGCTTAAAATGTGATACTCTTTCTATCATTATTATCAAAAAATTTAGCACTGCGGGAGATATTTTTTCATGTGTCATAAGTCTAATGTAAGTTATCTCCTATTTTATGTTTATGTTTTATTGCGGTAATTGTTGCATCCATTATCGTGTAGATATTGGGACTGAAAAGACAAAAAATATCCAGAAAGAACTATCCAGATCATCAACAAATTGAAAAATAAAAATGATATTATCATTAGTAAGAAATCTTTTGAAAAGGAGAAATGGTGCTCTTGTTTGTGAAAACAGTCTTTAAAAGATGGTTGTAATTGCATCTGCTCTTTTAGTTGTATAATTTTGATGTAATGCAATGGTGGATGGATTGTAATTACAAATGTGTTTTTATGTTTTGAAATACAATGATATTTTGTGCCATAATATTCAGGAATTTCAATGGATCAAATATGCCCCTATACTATGCGAAATTGGACAAATGTGCCCTCCAATATTTTCCGTTATCTCAAGGGCATATATAGCCAAAAAAAAAAAAACGTTAGGAGCATCTTTGCATCAACCTTTTAACGACGGGCAAATATGTGCAATTTCGTATAGTTCAGGGGCATATTTGAGCCTTCGCCGTAAAAGAAATAAAGTACATATTAAAGTTTCTCAGTACATTTAACTGCCCTACACTCCTTATCAATTTTACAAAAAGATAAAATTTTAATCTTTACAAAATTTTACTATGTAAAGTAATAGTAACAAATTGGTGATAACTGTATAAGAAAATGTCTGGTTTAGATATCGTAAGATATCATTTCGTTCTCATTTCTAGCGTACGATATCTTTCAAAGTTTTGTACTTGAATATATTTTTTTTTAAAATTTTAAAATATAGTACTATAAAGATCCATTGAACATCCTTCACAATAATGGAAGAGGTCTTCACACTTGTGAACTGATGATAGAATACTACTCCTTTAATCACATATGATAATGCTCAAGATTATGGCAAGAGAACCAAGAATCGTAAAGTCCTATAGGTCTGTGTTAAAATTAATTAACACATATAATCATATGTAGAATTTTAAAATTCTTCAATAAGATGTATGTGATAGTACACCATAGTTTTGCGGCTGATTAATTTCGGGTCCAGTTGTGGAGCTAGAGTTTTGTATACGATTCAGTAAAACTCAGTAGTTTTGGCCAAAATTTCGTAAACCCATTTAATATGTATAAATAATTCATCTAAAATCGGGTCAATTGCCTTTTCTAGAATCCAGAATTCATAAACTCAAAACTTTAGTTCCATCTGTAACCAACTTAGGTACAACTCACTAAATTATTTTAAGTATTTTCTTAGATTCAGATGTTATAAATGAAACAGAACTAGTTTCATCCAATATCTAAAGACAAAAGGGGCTAGCTAAGACGAAAGAACTAATTGTTATGTCTGAGAGCTTCAAGTTTTACCTAATGCATACTTCCGAGCTTCAACTACGAATCGATCTTCTTTGTTCCCAGAGTCTCTTCCTTGGGTCTAGTATTTGAGGGGTTGTATTAGAAGTATACATATGTGGCTAATGTAGCATTAATGTTCTCATCAAGGTATACCATTTTAAAGTTCTTCTCTAAGATTATATATAGACCTTCTCCATTATCTATGTTTGATCAACAGTACGCTTGAAGACTAGTGTCCTCTCATGGTTAAGAGAAGAACAAACAATCCAATTTCTCCCCCTCATGCATTTCATGTGGCACTATTTCCTCATTAATCCGTTCAAAAAAAGAATGATACTATACCTTTTTATATGCAGTAACAAATTAATTTTAAAATTCTGTCATGCTTTTATAGCCACAAGAATATCATAACATGTTTAAAGTCACAAGTTCAAAATTCTTCCGTGCTTTCTTAAAGTCCACATCCAGTCAAATTTACACCACGTAAATTGAAACGAAGATAGTACGACCATTCAAGCACAATGGAGAAAATTCAAAGTTCAAACAATCACTTGCAATTTTTTTTTATAGGATAAGACATCACCATTAGGGTGTAAGCCTATATAGGGTACGTAGAGTTTGGCTTGAGCCCTACCATGTGTAATATATAAGTAAAAGAACTTACAGTGACTAGAGGGGATATGGAACATTGCCTCTGGTCCACAAAAAAGATTGACAAAGCAATCTGAAAAGGGATGGAATAGCCAACAAAATGGTTTCCATCCCAAAAAACAAGAGATGCTTAGCTAACAAAGAAATTGCATTTTTCAGATCTCCTTCTAAAAGTAGGTAATTGTTGCTTATCAAGTTGAATTTTGCTCCTTAGCTTCTCTAGGCAAGCCCAAATGAGAGAGATATAGGGCCCTTCTTCCACTTGTAGAAGCCAATTTTGCAAAGAAATTAACCACTTTGTCGGCCTCCCTATAACAGTGTGAATATTGCACTGTCACCCCGTTGAAAAGCCTCGTAATCTTATTGATGATCTTGGAGTCCAATTCCAAGTTTATATTGTCCATTCCATTCTGTACGCCCCTAGTCACTCTAAATTCTGCTGCAATAGCTTCAGCCTATTGTTACTTTCACATTCAACAGAATATGAGAAAGCCCTAATGAAGTCCCCTTAAAAGGATTAATCAAATCAATAAAATATTAAATGAAGGAATTAATCATAGGATTAAATCATACTTATGTTTCATCTAAATTCAACAACAAAAAGTTACTCCATACTAATTTAATCCACATTAGAATTGGATTAGAGCCACAAAAATTCTAAAGTACAAAGAGAAATTAAGTTTTGAGAAGGAAGGGCTCCCCCAAATTGTGAATCTCTTCCTGGAAATCTTGATTTTTCCGTTGGATCTTCACTTCTTAGTGAAAAATCTTTCAAAAGTAGCCTAAATATTCTACTTATACTTCCCTAATATCCCTTGAGTTTTCCACCGCTGCAGCACCACAAGTTAGCTATGTAGTATCGTTTCTGTTGGGATCGAAATGAGCAGATATCATGTGAAAGCTAACAAAGCAAACATTTGACAAAGATAAATATGACAATAAAGAGAAATATATGAAAATATAAATATCAATTCAACATATTTTTCGTCAATTGACGTGGAATATAAGCAACTCACCTTTATAAAGGAGAACACAAAAAATAGTGAAAAGTTAGTTCTCACGCTAAACAAAATTCTTTTAAGGATTATATTGTGGATAAAGTGAGAAGGAAGGATCCTCAATTGATAGAAGTCTAAACTCTTTTTTTCAAGAATATAATAAGCCAATCATGAAAGATTTAGAGTCGTTTTTTGAGGGAATTTTAGTCAATTAAGGTAAATGTTTGTCATTCTTTCAATAAAAAGTAAAATTCAAGGGTACTGGAGATAAAAAGTAAAATTTAAGCTTCATAACAACAGCCTACTCATGAAGTGGCTTTGGAGATATGGTCAAAATGAGGCAGGGTACTGGAAGGAAATTATCAAAGCTAAATATGGTATTCAAGACCACTGGACTGCAAAGAAAAGCAATGAACCACATGGTGTTGGAGTATAGAAACACATCAGTAGTCTTCAAGAGGAATTCTTCAAGGCTGTCTCATTCAAGGCTTGAAATGGGCTTAAGATCAGATTTTGGCAGGACAAATGGCTCGGGGACACTTTAGTAAGAGACTCATTTCCCTCACTATTTCTGATAGCTTCTAACAAAGAAGCAACATTAGCTCAATATAGAGATAACAACTGTTGGACACCAATTTTAAAGAGAAACCTACAGGATTGGGAAGTTGATGATTTTCTTTCTCTGTTACAAAGATTGGAACAATGTATTCTGGTGGCTGAATCGCAGGACAAAATCCTCTGGGGCAATTCTAAGGAAAAGATTTTCACTGTGAAGGAATGTTACAACTGGAGCTCCCAAAATAGCCTTTTAGAGGTTTGGCCTTGGAAGCTTGTATGGAGAACTAGACAACCTCTCAGAGTTACTTGCTTCATTTGGATTGCACTGAAGGAAGCATGCCTAACACAAGATAATCTTAGGAGGAGAGGTGTAATCGTCGTTAACATGTGTGCCATGTGCAAGCAGGCCAATGAAAGTGTCAACCATCTATTTTTGCACTGCCCTGCAGCAGCTAGACTCTGGTATTTCTTCTACTCTATGCTTGGTCTCCAATGGGCAATGCCTTTCAACATCAAAGATGCCTACGCTAGCTGGATACTCTGGAGAGTTGACAAATCCATTAAAAGAATCTGGAGAATGATTCCAGCAGTAATTGTTTGGAACCTATGGAAGGAGAGAAACAGTAGATGATTTGAAGGAATCTCAACTCCTATTTGCTCCCTAAAGTCTAGGTGTTTAGCTTCTCTTTATAGTTGGCATTTTTTTGCTCCTGTAAACAGTGTGGGTAACTTTCTAGATTTTGTTAGCTCCCTTTCTCTAGTTCGGTAGACATGGACTATCTTTAGATTGCTTTTCTACAAGTTTTTGCTGAGTCTGCTTCATGTTTCTGTTTGAAGCAGCTTCTCACCTATCTGTAACCTTGCATCTTCTTGATGCTTTACTAATGAAATTTTATTACTTTACCAAAAAAAAAAGTAAAATTCAAGGGTAAACATATACCTGTTTGCTGGCAGGTGTGATTATTGCCTCCAATTTTTTTTCCCCTTTTACTCTCAACTCGTATTTTGGTGCTTATCACTGAAATTTTTTGCTACTTATCTCTGTATTATTGGGATCGAAATTATAGGGCGTCATGTGGAGGCTATGAACAACGATGAATCAGACGGCAAAGAAAATATACTAAAAAGACATAATATTATCATATGGTTTGGCCAATTGGCCTACTTATTTAAAAAATAATATTAAAAAGCAGAAAAAACTATTGAGAGAATAATCTCCACCTAAACAAGACTTTTTAATGATTACATTGTGGATGCTACTATGTTATGTTGTATGAGATGAATTCTTCAATTTACGGAGGTCTAAAACCTTTTCCTCCAAGAAAGAGGTTACCCAAATGTGATATATTAAAATTTTCTTTTTGGGAAAAGTAAAATCAAATATGGTAAACCATTCCTCAAGAAAATGTAAAATCTAAATATGGTAAGAAAAATCCTAACAAATCTCCCCTTTTTGCCTAGATTTTCTTGACAAAAACTTGATCAGTCTTCTTCATATAATCTTCATCACTGCTGCTTGCTATAATTAAAAATATGTTAAAAATATTATGGGTTAAAAATGATTTTCATTTTTTTTTAAAAGATGCAGCAGCAGCAGAAATGTTGAAAATATGGTTAATACTTTGTCTCCACATGTAGTGCTTCAGACTTTTTTTTACTTATTGGATAAAAATATTTCATTATCATCAATAGGTTGCAACTTGATCTGAATATGCTTTGAACCCGTCTTTAACCTCGTTGGACCATTGGCTTTGATACCACTTGTTGGGATTGAAATAACAGCGCGTTATGCGAAAGCTAATAATTTGCAAACCTTGAATGATGATAAATTGGACGACAAAGAAAATATACTAAAGAGACATAATATTATAATATGGTTTGGTCTGGCCTACATATTGAAAAAGAAATATTTAAAAATCATAAAAAACTATTTGAGAGAATAATATCACCCTAAACACGACTCTTTAATGACTACATTGTGTATGCTAAAATGTTATGTTGTATGAGAGGGATTCTTCAATTTATAGAGGTCCAAAACCTTTTTTTCCGAGAAAGAGGTTACCCAAATATGGAATATTAAAAAATTTCTTTTGGAAAAAGTAAAATCTAATATGGTAAACTCTTTACCCTTCCTTTAAGAAAATGTAAAATTCAAATATGATAAGAAAATCAAGCCAAAAACCTAACACTTATTGCCTCATTTATCCTACATAACATCAAAAACAACAAAAAAGCATAAATTCCGAATAACAAAACAGATACAAGCATAGGAAATTTTCAAGAATAATATAAGGTGTCTTTGGTACGAAGGAAGATGGTTTTCCCTACTCCTTGAAAAGTCATTTTTCTTATTTTTAAGAAATGATTTTTAAGAAATTAGTTTTTCTAAATATGAATTGGGTGGCGCGTGAAAAGGGAAGCTCGAGGAGAAGGATTGAAGGTTAAAAAATAGTAGAACGGAGATAAGAAAGGAAAAAAAAGAAAAGGTGGAAGTAGGGTTTTCTCTGCGAGGAAATAATCTTCTACTATATTGAACAGAAGAAACAGACGTTGCAAAGATCTCGTGTTTTGTTGTAGATCTTCTCTGTTACTATATATATATATATATATATATATATATATATACAACTTTTATGGAAAATGATCATATAACTAAAATAACATTTGTAATTGTAGTAATTCGAATCATAAATACTAATTTAGGAGATTTATGAGTTTCTCCTTAGCGGAAGTGGATCTGCAGCAGTCACGACTCGAGTTACCGATCGGTAAGAATTATCCCATAAGTGGAAGAATTCATTGGTTTTTATATCCTTTAAGAGATGCGCAAAGCTTTTTTTTCTTTTTTCTGTTGTAAACCATAGCCATAATCTAATGTGGAAAATCATTTTCCAACACCCATAAATTCCGTTTAACGTTTGTAGTCCTGACTTAGCAGCCAACCAAAATTGAAAAAGCGTAAATAGTCATTATATAAATTTAGTGCCATCTGATTTCTGAAGCAAATTCGGAGAGGTAATTATTATACTCCTTTCGTTTCTCTAATACACTGTTGGTTGAACTGTTAAGCTAATGTGCAAAAGATAATTGCGTTTTAGATTATTAATTAGGTGAATGTAATAAAATTTAAACAAAATACGTATAATGGTTGCAGTGGAGTGGTAATTACTCTTTCATCCTTCGAGTCCTACTGGGTATGTAGTAGGGAGCTGAATGGAAAACATGAACAAACAGAAAATTTTGAACATAATGTTATAAGCTATATTACATTTAAGTTTTTTTTTCTCACTTGTTTTCAAGCATTCGTGGTTACTAGATGCTTTAATACATGTTTTCCTTCGTGGTATGTACTTAACAATCAATTTACGTAGTGATCACACTCTCCATCATTAGTACTCTATATCCACATAAAAACTATAATTCCTTGGGTTGAGAGAGTCAAATCTTGTTCATGTATATGTGATGTACTCTACTTTTGGAATTGTTGATTATCTATTAATGTTCTATATTCCTTGGACAGTATGGTGCAACTGATTGAGAAGCACGAGATGCAGTCAGAAAGGGATAATATGGTTAGTCCAGACCAACTCCAATCTTCTAACCTTCAGGTAATACCATTATCTCTGATGCTCGTAAATGTTCTTGTGTACCGCAGGATGCAGTGAATGAATTAACATTAAGCTAACAGCTAATTTAAACCCATCCCACTTCCGTACGGATCAGCAGTAGTGGTTCTTCCTTTAATATGACTTGAATCATCATCTTTATTTGTTTCGTTATATGGTCTCCGATGATATACACTCACCTATTGAGCTAGCTTTGGGGTTGAGCTAGGATCAAGGTCCATTTTTTTTTTTTTTTTTATCAATCTTACCTATTGGTTGTAGTTTTCGAGGGATGCATTACCACTAAAGCAAGCGTTTCTCGTATGAAAAGTTAATATGCACTATATTTAAAGCTGGAATTAGTTATGAATTTCTATAGCTATTAAATTTTTTCAATAATTTGTCATTAATCCATCGGTAAATAGAATTAGCGACGAATTTTATTGTTTAGCTACAGAATTTGTCTGTGACTAATTTTTTTTTGTTTAGTATTGATGTGATCATGAAATGTACACAAAAGATAAGACCTTGTTTGAAATCTTAATTTCCATATCTGACTTACTAAACACCAAGCAAATGTTTCATTTTCAGAGCGAGAAGAAAACCTGTGCAATGCTTAGCAGGGAATTTGTCGAGAAGAATCGCGAGTTGAGGTAATTGGTTTTATTTTGAGTGTTCAAATTTTAATTTGGCTATGTATCCAATTTTTGTAAGACACATCTTTTTATTACTGAAGAGATGTATTAATTGATTTTGAGATAATAAAAAACACACCTCAAGTATCATATTTTTTTGAGTTTCCTACTTGAACTATCAGACGTGAGAGATTTTTAACTAAACTATCACCAACTAGTTTGCAAAACATACCTCTACTAGCAGTTGTTCACTTTTCCTACCTAAAATATCCCAACTAGTTTGCAAAACACACCTTAACTATCAGTTGTTCACTTTCAATGAGGTGTGTTTTGCAAAGCTAGTTGGTGATAATTTAGGTAGGAAAGCGAACAATGGATAGTTGAGGTATGTTTTGTAAATTAGTTGGTGATAGTTTAAGTAGGAAACTCTCACACTGATAGTTCAGGTAGGAAGCTAAAAAAGGTGATACTTGGGAGATGTTTTTGACCCTTAACTCATTAATTTTCGTATAGAAGGTAATTGTTGATTTATGTTTTCACTCTTTATAAATGAGTTACTCACAAGCTAGAAAATCAAATCCTGAAACCTTCATCTTTCCGCTCTCTTCAAGAATCCCATTTTTTCACTCACTCTAATTTTTATAAAGTAATTGAAAGATTTAAGAGTTCTTTGGAATTTCTATGAAGGTACACATTAGAAAATTTCTAAGTCGGACTTCATTTTCTATTGCACGTGGTTAGCGACGAATATCTACCCGAAGACAGCGCATTCCGTAGCACGTGTCCCAAACTGACTTTTATATCAAAAACTCTTATCTTTTGCTGTTAATTGTTGCGTCTTGTTATCATATGTTGAGAGTTCTACTAATAATAAGTATTTCTCGACACACTCTTTATCTTTTACTGTTAAAATATTCTGTCTCGACTCATGTCAAATTGCAAATGACTTATTATGCTAGGCAACTTAATGGAGAAGAGCTGCAAGGACTTGGCCTGGAGGAACTAATGAAATTGGAGAAGATAGTCGAGGGAGGAATAAGTCGTGTACTGAAGATTAAGGTCCTAGATACTTAATTCCCTCCTATGTGCACTGATGTGATTAAATGGTCCAATAATTAACATACGTTGACTGCATTAACTTGGGATTTTGTGTATTTCAGGGTGACAAGTTTATGAGAGAGATCAGTTCCCTCAAGAAAAAGGCAAGTCTTTAACTTGAATACTATTATTTATCAGGACTATATTTCTTAATTAGGACATATTTGTTTCCATCAGGAACTAAAATTTGAATTTGGTTTTTGAAATATTATGTTTTGAAAAACAATCATAGGGAAAAGTCTGTCGAGATTATGAAAAATATGGAAAACATGTATTATGGTTGTCCTGAAAACCTATCCTGAATAGTTTTTGGAAGACATTTTTATTTTGATTTCCTTTTGAAAAAAAGTTGTTTCGGAGAACAAACGAGTTTTAAGTTCTTGAAAGCTTTCTATTAAAAAGGAGAAAAGGTCCAAATTTATTTTTATACTTTTGCTATTCTTTACAATCTTAGTTGATCCGTTAATATTCTTGCCCTTAGCAAAGAGTTTCATAGTTGTCCTCATCGTTAGCGGGGCTCCAACATGGAACATGTGGAGTCATATGTCCAAATTCTTTGAGAATTTTTTTTGTCCTAGGGTTTATAATTATCCTCAATTGAGATTCTGTCAGCAATCAAGGGCAAATGAAACTTTTTGTAATGGCTGGGTAATATTAGACTATAAGTCAAACAGAGCGCAGAATTACTCGATTTTAAATAGTAATGGCCAAATTTGACCCTCTTTTCTTTTGAAAAATTTATATTTCTAGCCTTCTATATTTCCCTTAAAGAAAGAATCTATAAGCCAAACAGCGAAATCCAATCTCAGGAACATTTTATTATTCTTGAGAACTGAGATTTACCATTAGCTAACTGCTGATGTCTTGTTATAATATTTTTATATGCAGGAAGCTCAACTGCAGGAAGAGAATTCACAGTTGAAACAGCAGTCAGAAGTAACACCTCCTTGGATATGTTAGACAAGAACGAACCGAAAATGTCGATTGTAAGATCTGGGGGCAACACCTTATTTTCGTCATCTGAAGAAGTTTCTCAAGCATGCTCTAACTTCTACGAGTCCGGGGACTTTGAGGATTCTTCAACTTCTAACGCAGTGAGTGCCATGATGACCAACGCAGAGGAACAACTCGTCGCTATGATGCAAACTATTGAGGCGTTGAAGAAATCTCTGAAGGACAAAGATCTTCAAATAGCCCAATTGATGAACAAGTTGGAACTCTACAGCACTGGCGAGTCAACTCACATTCCAACACCACAAGAATAAGAGGTTGAATCAGCCACCAAGATGCCCAACTATCAAAGTGCAAATCAAGTTGATTCAGTTGCGACATTGTCTGTCCAACAACTGCAAGACATGATAACAAACACCATCAGGGCTCAATATGGTGGACCATCACAAAGCTTATTGTACTACTCTAAACCTTACACCAAGCGAATCGACTGTCTACCTATGCCGATTGGATATCAACCATCGAAGCTGCAACAATTCGACAGCAAAGGAAACCCAAGACAACACGTCGCACATTTTGTGAAGACTTGTAGCAATGCTGAAACATATGGCGATCTTCTTGTCAAACAGTTTGTTCGCTCGTTGAAGGAAAACTCCTTTGATTGGTACACCGATCTCGAGATATATAGCCTCAGTGTTGTATATAATTTCTATTGAATAAGCATTTTTTGACATGGAATATGAATGTACACGCGAAAATAATATGCATGTGCGCCTGAAGATAATAAAATTTTAACAAATATCAGATTTTGAATTCATAATTCAAAAAGTACTGCGAGTTTAATGCAAAAAAAATTAAATGAAACATTCATCAAATTAAAATCTTGGATCGGCTCTATTGTTTAACCCAATTTTTCAATTCCATGTTTCTTGTGTTGTTTCGTCTGTCATTTTTATTCAAATATCTTCAATCAACCACTCTCTACAGTTTATTTGTGTCTTACTTTTCTTTTTAGTATGTTTCTAAAAGAGTGTTACTTTATATGTTTAGTAAGATTTTATTCCCAAGTATCCTGTTATCGGAATGCCATAATGCGTTTAAGACCAAGAAACTAAAAGGGTACTCCCTCCGGTTTAAAACGAGTGGCCATTTAGTCATTTACACCATGTATGAAAATACTAATTCCTAAAAAAAATAAGTAATTTGACTAAACTGTCCCTAATTAAATAGGTATTTAGATTTGGTTACTTAGCACTTAATAAGGGCAAATTTGAAAAAAATAAGATTAATTCTTTTTTGATTTGATAAGTTGGCACGCCTTTTTAACCAAAAAAAAAGAGAGTCTAAGTGGATACTCTTTTTGAACCAGAGGGAGTATTCTTTTATATACACATATAATTTAAGATCACAACATTCACAAAAAAATTATTGTCTAAAAATTTGTGTATACTCAAACTAAGGCACATAAATTGAAAGTAAGTAGAGCATTTAGGCAGCATCCTGGCTTTTTTATTTTTATTACATAGGGTAGGGAAATGGGAAAGGGATTACAACGCGGAGATTCAAACCTTCACCAACAAGGTGAAAGTTCAGGTAGCCAACCGACTGAGCTACTAAGATCCCGACTTTTGTCCTTAGCAAATCCCATTTTTTTTAGTATCTTCCGGTGTATGATTAATTTAAATTCGCATTGCGGGCCCATTAAAAGATGAAGTGCTCCTTATTAGAGTTTTTTTTCTTCATTTTCATGACTCGAATTCAATACCTCTAATTAAAAATAAATGAATTTTATTAATCCCACCCAATCCTTGATTGTAGTTAGCAACTACCTTCTTAACTTACCAGTTACCAATTGCAAGAATATTACCACTATACAATAAATATGACTCACAGTTCGAGTCCGGAGCCTAAAGGGTATAAAAATACACGGTCTTTACCAAAAGGGGATGACAAAAATTTAATATACCAAAAGGGGTATATCGTGAATCAGCCCACGATATACCCCAATTTTTTTTTTCGTGTCAGACTTCATCAACGAAAAAAAAAAATCCCGGGGTAATGTAGCTGTGAATGTCAATTTCACTACTGTGGTTTCAGTTTTTGAAAATAAAGCTGACTAATTTTCTCGACATATAAAGTTGACTAAAATAACTTTACAGTCAAACACTAAGTTTTTTCAAACAAAACTTACTTCGGGTTCAGGAGCACGGACTACAACTAGAAGGTGGCTAGAAAGTGTAGTACGTGCAAGCAAACAGGTTATAAAAAGAATCGTTGTCCCGACAGAAATCAGTAGTTGTTGTTGCTTGTTGGTTTTTATGTTTTTTCTTAAGTTGTACGATTGTTGTTTCCTTATGTAATCTTCCAAGAATATATAACATGTCTTGTGTCGTTTAATAGTTACTATGTAATTTAACATTTACTACTCAGTTAATGTGTGACGTTTATTTAACTTATATTTTATTTTTTATTTCTGTTCGCATATATAACACATATTTAATTATTGCATGTGTTAAAATATTTATTTGAGTTAATCATGCTTTAAAAATTAAAAAAATCAATAAAGTTTTTTTATTAAAAAGATAACCGAATATGATTTAAATCTAGGCAATGTCTTACCGAGTATTTGTAAAACGGAAATCTAGGCAATTTTTTTTTTTTCGTTGATGAAGTCTGACACGGATTTTTTTTTTTTGGGTATATCGTGGGCTGATCCACGATATACTCCTTTTGGTATATTAATTTTTTATCATCCTCTTTTATTAAAGACCGTGTATTTTTATACCCTTTAGGCTCCGGACCCTCGTAGTCTCGTCCTAATCTTTGATGAAGTCAATGATGGAGAGGCAAATAGTTGACGAGCTTTATAGATCACACCAACTAATCTAAAGATTGTAAAACTACATAGCCTTAATTAATAAAGTGAGAAAAATATAGAAACATGGTGTTCCCTCTAACAGTATAATATCTTGATGACGTAGTGTGCGAAAACCTTGTACCGCACGAACTAACTTAGTTAAATTAGAATTTTTTACCAAAGTAAGTTATTATTTCAGCCAATTCACCAAAATAATATATTCTTTTGAAAATTTACAGAAGTAGAATAAACGTATTCCGCAGTAACGTATTATGCATTATTTTATTCAAAAAATTCAACGGGCAAAAAAGTTAAAGGTTAACGGTGTTAAAGGGTAATTCGTTACTGCGAGTAACGTTTTATGATTAATTAATGGTTTCAATGTTCCACTGATTTGAGTTCTTTATTTTATCCTAGCTGATTTGAGTGCTTTATTTTATGGAGTATATATGATTCAATAAGGTCTCTTAGTCTACAACTTGATGGAAACCATTCTTAGCTGTCGTTTTGCTTTATACAAATTTAGTTCCAGCGAAGTGAATTGAGAGATCAAATTTAGCTGTTGTTTTGTTTCTACAAGATGGAGTATTTTTCGTTAAGCAGTAGATATGAAAGATGGTTGCTTCTTAATTTTCATATAAGAAAAGACTGTGATATATAAGCATTAATTACTAGTAGTTATTGTTGTAAACTTAAGACATTGTATCTTTAATTTCTTTTGGGTCTTAACCATCTTGCACTTTAAAATGTATAAGAAAATGTTGAAAGGGAGAATTAACCAACTTCTGCTCATATAATTTCCCACTGCTGGTGTTGTTTTGAAATTGAAAAACTGCTACTTTATTTAGCTAATCAATACTTTTTTTTATAAGGCTAATCAATATTTTTTTAAGGCTAATCAGTATCTTTTTATAAGGCTAATCGATACCTTTTTTTTTAAGGGTAATCAATATTGTCGGTAAAGTTTTATAATTACATCAATCAGAAGGGTTCGTAATTTGAAGAATTCTTTGCAGGATTTAACTGCTCGTGCCTGGATTATGTAGAATCGTTACTGTCAGTTACGTTTTAGCCTGAAGTTGTAACTCTGAGTTACGACTTTAAGATCAATCAATGTTAGATTTTGTATTCTTTAGAGTCGTTACATAGAGTAACGTATTAACCATAAAACGTTACTCACAGTAACGACTTACCCTTTAACACCGTTAACCTTTAACTTTTTTTCCCGTTGAATTTTTTGAATAAAATAATGTCTAATACGTTACTGTGAAATACGTTTATTCTAGTTCTGTAAAATTTCAAAAAAATATATTATTTTAGTGAATTGGCTAAAATAATAGCTTATTTTGGTCAAAGAGTCGTTAAATTAAGGCTGAATCGTGGTCGCCCTTATTAACTTCTCTAGTGGCCAAATGGGACAGATAGTTTGCACCGATATAATTCGTATCAAAATATTATTTTAATTATGTATAAATAGTTTAATCGGACCTTTACTGTTCTTATTCAGATAAGTGACCTTTTGCTTGAAATTTTAATTATCTTGGTGTACTAAATGGTCCCCTCGTCATAAAGGAGAAAAAATCTCAGCAGATCATGTGGTTGGCGTCTAATTTCAATACAACACACACTTCTGATGAGTTGCTTCACAGTTTTTATTATAGTGCTTATTAAAGTTATTGAAATAGGATATACTTTGCTAAACACTTGTGTCCCTCTTGCTGAAGATGTGCCATATATTTCCACTACGAATAATTATGTACTCTTTACTTTTTCAGTATTATCAATCGAGGATCCAAACAATCTTTCTACTAGTAGTACTATAATTTTTCAAATACTACCGTCAGACCTCCTCATAACAGCATTCACATATAATAACTTTCTATAACAAACAAGTTTTTTCGAAAACACATGTTTTATGTTATATTTTACTTCTCTATAATAGCATTCTAGAGAGAGAATCTTTCTTTCAATCTTAAAGTTAGTACCCGGTAAAACACTTCACATAAATTGAAACAGAGAGAGTATTATATATCTTAAGTATGATTTTTTATAGTGAGATAATTTTCCATATCCTTTCAACCAAATGACCCTAGATTCTTTCAACAAAAATAGCGTGTGTTTGGAAGGTCACCTTGTAACTGGATTTAGGTGTTAGACTTATTTGTCCGAATTACTTAGTCATAGTGGATTTTAACGTAATTAAGGGGGAGAAATTACACTCTTTAATTTTTAAGGGGAACAAAGAATTGGTGGTACAAATTAACAGATGACTTTTTTCAAATTCTCTATTTTAATTTTCAATATTTCTTATATACGCATACATTTATAATTAGTTTTTATTCAAAATAAAAGAACATCAAATTATATAATTACAGTTGTGCAACCAAACACGACACACTAGGACTTATATTATAGTTGTGTCATTACAAGCAAACAGATAATTGTAATTAATAATTACCATATTGTGTAGTTACTTATCTATAGTGGTGTCAAATAGGCGGGTTAATTAGTCTGAATTGAAGAGGGTCAAAATGGGTAGAGTTAATAAACGAACGATTAACCCGCCCAAATGCTCTTCGGTTGAAATGAGTTGGGTCAAAAGTAGGGGTAGGCATGGCACGGTATTGGAAGGTTCGGTACGGTAATTTCGGTTTTTAAAAAAACTATACCATTACCATACCAAATTAATTCGGTATGGTTTGGTATTTTTCGGTACGATAAATCGGTAACCATATAGTTTGTTCGACTTCAACCTACATATATAATAGATAATTACAACTTCGGCTATTCAAGAAACGTCTCAATATAATTGTACCAATACCTTACATATGTAAATATATTCCAAAGAAACACAATTAATTCCCTTCGTAAATCAATTACACAAAAGGGCATTTCATTAATCAAAATTCCAACATTTAAACAATTAATTTTGTACTAATACTTGTTTATATATTTGTTAGTATTAAATTACTAAAATATAGGACTTGTATATGTAACTATATACTTCGGTATGGTATTTGGTATTTCGGTATTTTTTTTATACCATACTGAATACCGAACTTTTTAAAAATGCATATCAAATACCGTACCAAATACCATAATCCAAAACCACGGTATAAAAAATTTCAATTTCGATATGATAATCGGTATATACCATACCATACCATGTCTATCCGTAGTCAAAAGGGCTAACGGGTCTAGAACAATCATCCCAACTCATTCCAAGTTTTGATTTCTTTGTTTGTTTTCTTATAAGTTGTTTATAAGTAACTAACAAAACTTTTTCCCTTATAACTATATATAACATATCAAACAAAAAAATCTTTTAGAAAATATGCTAACAAGGTTTCTCATAGATTAAGTTGAATTATATATCAACCCAACTTTTAGATGAGCTGAATTAGATGGGTGAAAATAGACTAAAATAATGAATAGGCGGGGTCAATAACCCGCCCAAATTTGAACGGATTGAGCGTGTCATGTTTTCATGAGTAATTTTCAAACCAAACATGAAATTAATTTAATTCCAAAATTTTATACCGTCTAACCCACCTTATTCCTTGAACCGAACAACCCTTAATCTCTCGATCCATAAGTTTGAAATCTCATGATTCCTATATTTGGGGAGATGGGAGGGGTAAGTATAGCAAGTGGCTATGGTAAGAAAACTAGAGAAAAGGACATAAATGGTCATTTAATTATGAGAGTTGGTTCAAAATAGTCCCTTAACTATGCACTTAACGGTTTTGGTCCTTTAAGTTTGCCACAAGTTAACAAAAATGGTCCCTCAACTATGAGGGTTGGTTAAAAATAGTCCCTTAAGTTCGCCAAATGTTAACACGTTTAGCGAGAACTCACATTTGGGTGTACGCATTACTAAAGAAAAGGCCAAATACCTCAGGATAAAACCGACGGACATCAGTCGGTTATAGGAAAAAACAGAGGAAAAACCTACAGACTTGATAATGTCAGAAAATAGTGTCTCGGAACACAAAGACCGACGGACTCTGTCGATTAAAACCGACGGACTCCATCGGCTAAGTAAAATACACTAGACTCATTTTTACTGAAAACCCGAAAAAAAAATCTTCCATCATAGTGATTCTTTAAAAAAAAAAATAGTTTCTGCGCATTTTCCTTGAAAATAACCGACGGACGTTCGTTGGTTTTCGTAAAAAATAATAAAAGCTAAAAAAAATTAAAAAATAGTGTCCCTCGATTTTATCCATCGGTTTCCGTCCATCGTTTTTTTCGCTTGTTTTTAGTAGTTATAATTTTTGTAGTTTCTGCTATTTCTAATTTATTTCTAAGGTCTGGTGTATTTTACTTAGCTGATAGACTACCTCGGTTTTAATCGACAGAGTCCGTCGATCTTTATGTTCCGAGACACTATTTTCTGACATTATCAAGTCTGTAGGTTTTTCCTCTGTTTTTTCCTATAACCGACTGATGTCCGTCGATTTTATCCTGAGGTATTTGGCCTTTTCTTTAGTAATGTGTACACCCAAATGTGAGTTCTCGCTAATTTTTTTCATAATTCTCGTCAAATCTAACAAACAGAGTTCGATGAATATTTTGTCGGAGACTAAAAGTGTTAACATTTGGCGAACTTAAAAGACCAAAACTGTTAAGTGCATACTTAAGGGACTATTTTTAACCAACCCTCATAGTTGAGGGACCATTTTTATTAATTTATGACAAATTTAAAGGACCAAAACCGTTAAGTACATAGTTAAGAGACTATTTTGAACCTACTCTCATAGTTAAGGGATCATTTATGTCCTTTTCTCAAGAAAACTACAAGTACATGGTAGGGCATAAAGGTGTGTGGGTTGTGTAAGATGAAATGAGAAAAAGGCTTAATGAGTGGGGAGCATTGACAGGTACGAGGGTACTATGAAGTCATTATTTCTGATACGCTTCTCCGGTCATCCCTCATCAGTCACTTGTTACCTTGTACGGTAAAGTTTCCCCACTTCCATAGACATTTATATGTTTTTATGCGTATATTACGTACTGCAAAGTCTGATTTTCCATTTTCTTTTGAAAATTCATTTTGGGAGTTTGGATTAATATTTGAGAATATATTCTTGATGAAGAGCATTTATATCCTTCAAACTGCAATTTATGAGTATATGCCACTAATGTTTGTATTAGGTTAGGCATCTACATCGGGTGTGATCCTTTTTCAGACTTTGCTAATGCGAGATGCTTTGTACACCGAGTTGTCCTATGATCACTAGAAAAAAATGAATTTATTTAACTATCTCAAATCTCAAATCTTGATGAAGAGCATTTATATCCTTCAGACTGCAATTTATGAGTATATGCCACTAATGTTTGTATTAGGTTAGGCATTTACATCGGGTGCGGTCCTTTTTCAGACACTGCATTTTCACCCTCCAACTTTGCTTTAAAAATCAAACTCTCCCCTCAACTATGAACAATAGTCATTCTCCCCCCTTTATCCAATGCAGTGTCTATTTTACCCTTGATATTTTTAATCCCTCATCTATGTAATACATTTTTATATTATATAATATATATTTTTACCTAAATATCAATCATAAAAAGTAACATTAGATTTTGTTATAAATTCTAATCAGATTATTCTACTTATAATATGAACTTACATAAAACTTTATTTATGATTGATATTTAATATATTTATGATTGGGTATATAACTTAATATCATTTTATAATAAAAAGAATTAAATCCATAAAGTGTGTGTATGTATACACACCCACACACATATGCATAAGTTTCACTGATATCGTATTCTCTATTGTCAATATATAAACGAGTTTTGGTTGTCATTAATGGAAGAATTTTTAAATAATAATTTAAAATTCTTTTAATTATAAATAGATAATCTTTTAGGAATTTGTTATAGGATATACCTTTGTTTTTATTAATTAATTTGTATTACCTGCATTGGAACATATTTATAAAGTTATTACTACCTGTTATTTTTACTTGTATAAATACAAATATTAGAGTTTTGATTTTTATTAATAAAAAAAAATATCTTATTGTTCTCATTTATTTCAGTATAGAACGATATTAAGTTATATACTCAATTAGAATTTCTTACTTTTCTTTTTCCACCTTGAAAATAATATTTATTTTCTTATAGGAATTTTGTTACATAGATTAAGAAGATAAAAAATATCATCATGATTTTAAAGAAATAAAAGAAAAAAAGACAAGTTGATAATATAAGAGTAAAATAGGAATTTAAACAAGTTAATTAGGATTAAGGGGTGAGAATGACTATTGTTCAAAGTTGAGGGGGAAGTTTGATTTTTAAAGCAAAGTCGGGGGGTGAAAATGATTTTTACCCTTTCAAATTATCATTTAGTTCATATAAAAAGCTGACGGGAGCAAGTATTAAAAGTGCATACCTAATAGTCGAAAAATACTTACTTGGATCTGGTGAGTCTACATAGGCGGACCCAAATTTTAAACTTGAATGGCCAGGTTCAAATTTTATTCATTTTTTTCACACACGCACACACATGAGATAAAAGAGTACATTTTTGTGCACGCATCATACTGAATCTGATGCTGATTCAGAATTTGAACTTAACAAGCTTTGAATTCCAGGATAACAACTATACGTGCTAGTTTGTAACTATGTTCTGCATTTATTTTTTATACATATTTAATAGATTTCCTAATATATATATATATATATATATATATATATATATATATATATATATATATATCCTATATCTTTTAAATAGTAAGCTTTTATTACTAAACCATAACTAATTAATGAGTAGTAATTTGCTTCTGTTTATCAATTTACCACATGGTTTGGACACATCGGCTCCGGTCACAAGTCCTTGTCGTACCTTTTATGAGTTTTTTTTTTTTTTTTTTTTTAACATGTTTGTGTTTAGGTTTCAAGAATGAATCTACTTTCCTATTTGGTGACGCCTCTTAATTAAACAAACATAATTCTCTCAAATTAAAGTACTAGGAGACAAGCAAAGAAGTTAAAAAAAAAGAAAAAGAAAGAGAAGAAGTGAAAAATGAGGAATGATTTATGATTAGCGTATAACTAATAGAGGAAAGGGAAGGAAAATTACAGAGTCTGCTTGGCCAGTTATAGGAATTTGGAAGGTATTTTTGGCTATAAAAGGAAAATCTGGTAGGAAACTTACGCATACCAAAGTCAAGCAAAAAGGAAAAAATCCTAAGAAGAAAGAAAACAACAACAACAACAAGCCTAGTATAATCCCACCATGTGGGGTCTGGGGAGGGTAGAGTGTACGCAGATTGTTGACACCCAATTTTGTCCCGCCTCTCCCCCGAAATACCTATTTATACCTCTGGTATTTTGAGAAATTAAAAAAATATATGCATTTTAGTTTTACTATAATTATTAGTCTTTTATTAACACCCACGTTTTGTTATTCCACTGCAGTTATTATTATTATTATTATTATTATTATTATTATTATTATTATTATTATCATCATTATTATTATTCTTAAATTATCATTTTTTATTATTAATCGTCATTAATTATTATTTCTTGTTATTTCCATTATCATTATCATTATTATTATCATTATTATTATTATTAATTACTAATCATTACTATCAGCGTTATTTATTATCAATCATTAATTGTCATTATCATTGTTATTTTTTATTATTAATTATTATCATTATTTTATCAATATTGTTATTTATTATTATTATTATTATTATCATCATTATTATTTCTTATTATTATTATCATCATTTATTATTTTTATTATTACCCCTATTATTGTTATTATTATTAATTTATTATCATTTTGTTATTATCAATAATTTTTTTATTTATTGTTATTATTTTTTATTATTAATTACTATCATCTTTATTATTATTATTATTATTATTATTATTAATATTATTAATTATTATCATTTTTTAATTATCAATGTTTGTTATTTACCATTATTATTATATCTATCATTATTTTTTATCACCATTATCATCAACATTATCATTATTACCATTATCATTATTGTTATTAGCAGTATTACTACCGCCATTTATTTGCTGCTATTATTTAGTATTATTCAAACTTGCATTTCTCAACGTTTCTACCAACTTCCGCATACGCATCGCATTTACTTCACACATTTTAATGATAGCGTTTGTTATTAAATATTATTGCACGGTCATTTGCGACATCATATAATTTTTACCCGGGTCTTTTACGTTTACACATTTTTCGTACTAGGTGATATTCTGGTACCCTTGGTACATCGTTAATCAAAATGGGTCTTTTATTCAAATTTAGAGGCCAAACTATTTCTTGCACTCAGTCCGTATTTTGACTTACCGGACCCCAAATCAAAGTCCGATTAACTCCTAATATTTGTTGGACTAGACCACGTTTTTATCTCAATTTTTTAGACCAGTACATGTTTTAATTCACTAGTCCATCCTTTTAGAACCCAGTCTAAAATTGACCCGGTCCACGGATGGACCGGGTCCGATACATTTTTCATCAAAATAAGGGTTTCCCCTCATTTTTTCCGCCTTCCGCCTCTTCTTCTTCCTTTTTCCTCTGTCTCTTCTCCTCCCAAAACCCTAGCTGCCCCTCTCTTTTTCTTTCGCCTCACGCCGCCCCCACTCTCCCTTGTTCCCTCCTTCTTCTCCGCTCCCCACTCACCCTTGTCCCCCACTTTTCTCTCTCTCCCGCTCCTCCTTCCCCTTTTTCAGTACAAAACGACGAAAACAAAAACCTATAAAGTACAGTAAACAACAACAACAAGGGGGAGAAGGAGAACGACGGAGAGAAAAACGAGCACAACACGAAAAGAAACAGATCAAAAAAATCCTCTGAGCAGAACCCAAATTTCCAGTGATTGAAAATCCCCTAAAAAAAAATCAAAGCTTCCAGTTGCAAAAATCCCTAAAAAGACATTCTATTGGCAGTTTAATCTCGTTTGTTATCGGTAAAAAATAACGAATCAATTCTTCGTTTGCCTTGGTGTTTGTTACGAATCCGAGCATCGCAAGTTCGGATTCGACTGTGTTCTAGTAGATCTGAGCCTCCGCACCCCATTTCGCTGCGCTCGCAAAAGGACCGTCGCATATGAGTCCTAAAGACTCGTTCTTCTCCCGCATTTGGCGTTGGGCTAAAATCCCAACATGACTCCTCTCGTGTCCACCCCACAGCAGCCATGAAAGTTTGTTATTGGGCCGAAGCCCAACAGCAGCCCTTTGAACACCACATTAAAAAATGTGGGCTGAGCCCACTCCTACTAGCAGCACAAGCAGCAGTCCTAAAAAATGGGCTGAGCCCATTTAACTTTATTTATGCCTCTGCTTTATTTTATGCCTTTAACTTGTATATTATTTGACTAACACTTTTTCCTTATTCTGTTGTCCCTTGGCTTAGATGAATTATTGGAAATTAGTATGGATAGTTTAGCAATGGGTAGTTAGATTAAAGAAGATTAACGATCAATTCCATAAGTCTATTTTTTTTATGTGTTAAAACTATTTATAATGTCTAATATTATTTTATTTGGAATGATTGATTTGCAAAACAGCACGACTTTATATTTCGAGTTAAGAGAATCATATTTTATTCTTATTATCCTAGAAAATTCCAAAACGTCACTAATATGTAAACATAAATTCAAGTATATTTTATAAATAGCTCTTCAAGTTTGAATCAATCATAAAATTTTAGCGAAGCACAGTTAATAAGAAGTAATGAAAGGGATAAAGAGAGTTTTTATTAGCTATTTTCGTATTTTTATACTCCTAAAATTAATCAATATCCTGGCATTTCAGTTATTTCAAATATTTATTAAACATTGCACAAATTCACATTTTTTCTACTTATATATTTTAAGCAATCATATTTTTTTAAATAGCATTATTATCTAAAGTTTCGCAACATTTATAAGTTTATTTTAAATTGCATTTGAAGTTTCCTTTTATGCAAATTATTATAATTTCTACAAATCCCACTCTAAATAGTATTTTTATTTAAAGCCCTAGCAACTTTTATAAGTCTTATTTTAAAAGGCATTTAAAATTTTATTTTTATGCAGATTATTATATTCTTTCTAAATCCTATCTTAAGCAACATTCTTATATTTTCTTAAAAATCTTAGCAACATTTCCTAGCCCCATTTCTTAAATTTCAGGCATCTTATTTAAGCATTAATTAATTAACCTAAGTTTGGTCGGATAACCGTAAGTTAACGGATTCTAAAGGATGCCTAATCCCTTCCCTTTAGGATAATATAGAACCCTTACCTAGAGTCACACTGGTTAAGCAGACCATTAACAGAGGTTTAGTTTTAACTTTACCTTAGTTAATGATTAGGTGTCCTAATTCACCGTAAAAATCAATTAGGTGGCGACTCTTTAAAAAATATAGGAATCACCAATATGTTGTATTCCGCTTCAACTCCTCGGGTTAAAATGGGGTATAACAGCTTGGCGACTCTGCTGGGGATTTTTAGGTTCTTAACCATAACAACTTAGGTTAATAATTAAATTTGTTGGATGTTTGGTTGTTTTCTTTATTTTTTGCCTTTATTGTTGCTTTATTTTTTTCTTTTATGTTCTTTTAAGTGATTGTTTTATTATGTAAATTTTCTATGTAATATGTATGTTATTGCTTTCCTTAAATTGGCATTCCGCTCATATTTCTTCCACTCCTGGAAAACTCACACATATTCACACACTTAAAGCGGCTTCGCAGTTTGCGCCCGTGCACTACTAAATTACCCCTTTAGTTGGATTGGTCTAGTGGATTTAGTCGATCAGCGGTGCAGTCGACGGCCACGGACTTTCCATTCCCAAGTTGTCCGCTTGGGGGAGCCTTGCGTTATAGGAAAACAACTCCTAGTCAGCCTAAGATAGAGCTAAGCCAAAACCCTTTAAGGGCATGCACGAACCTAGGAGGCTTAATACCCAGGGTGTATTAAGTCCATTAGTCAACCTCTTCCAAATGTCCAGGTGGGTCTACGACCCCGAGCGACGGTTATCACGTTATGTGCATTGATTTGAAGGATGAATGTGCGTTATGTGGACCATGTGCTCTTTAGGTAGAACTAACCATTTGTGAACGCAGGTAACCATGAGTCAACACAATGCCTACCCGAGATTCAGCATGGTTTTGAGCGTCCCTTCCCAACTAACAGCATGGTGGGTTGATTTGGGGGATTACGGACAGCGGGTTGTACGTGGAGCATTGGGACACTTACCGTCTTTGATGGATATCCAGCCCTGCAGAGACATCATCGAGGCTGCAACTGTGTTTTGGGATGAAAAGAGGGTCGTGTTTAGATTTGGCAACATTGAGATGACTCCGTTGTTAGAGGAAATAGGAGGCTATATAGAAAATGTGGCATTATTACGTAAACCAAGAAAATGGCAAAACTGTGGCATGATTATTCCGAGGCAACCTTTACCAAAAGAATTTGCTGACAGCTTCGGGTTCAGGGAGGTTAAAGGTGTGGAATGTTTGCAAAAGTCTATGATACCACTCGAGTATTTGTATCACAGATTCGGTTATCAAAGGAGTTTCGTCGATCATCAGGATGAATTCTTCTCATATGACTCTTGGAAGCAGAAACGGTGCTTCGCTTTCGCAGTATGTTTTTTAGGGACTATAGTATTTCCTAAAGGAACCACAAAAGACATTCACACCCATCTTGTTACTGTAACCAAGGCTCTTTTGGTGGCATCGACGGGAAACACTACACTCTGGTCCCTATGGTCGTGGCAGATATCTACCGAGCATTAGGGCGTTGTAAGCGCGGGTATAAGCATTTTGAAGGATGCAACTTGCTTCTGCAAATTTGGCTGATGGAACATCTTCAGAAAGTCAACGGGGGTCTAGCATTCCGGAAGCCGACGGGTGAGAATCACATTCTAGGTCATGTTCCAGGCGCTATCTTGACAGTAAAATCATTTGAGAAACCAAAGTGTGTGAAAGAGTGGGTAGAATTTCTTAGCCATTTGAACGATGACTCGATGCAATGGATGTTCAGTTGGTTTTCGTCTGAGGTTTTGGTGTTTCGAACGAAGATCGTACCATTTTTGGTCTTGATAGGACTTCGAGGTTTACAGCCTTACGCCCCGCTGAGAGTTTTGAGACAATCAGGGAGGAAGCAAAACATACCTTTAGTGGCAGATATGAACCATTACTGTGTTGACTACAAAGAAGGGAAAATTCCTTTTGCGAAAGAGGTTATTCGCATGTGGAAATTGAGAGAGACTACAAAATCAGATTCAGTTGAGCCAGATAGATACCAAGCTGGATGCGGGGACAACTATATGGAATGGCTGGCCGCTGATTTGGAGGAATCAATCAAACCCGGCGTTAGTCTGAAAGATTGGATTAAGGATGGGGAAGCCGAAGCATGCATCTTACTCCGACAATTGCGTAAGAAAAGTCTTGTTTCTGAAGCTGAGCAGCATGCGCAACTTAAGGAAAAGGAAAGGGAAGCAGAGAATTGGAAGTAGCAAGCACTTAGTTACGAGCAAAGTATGCAAGACTTGGATACACTTCTGGCTGAACAGGGCGATACTTGTATCAAAGAAGGCATCAAAACAGGGGGTGTTTTAGCTATGTCATACCTTTCCCAGAATCGCCGAAAGATCAATCAGTCAATTCGGGCAACCAATAGACTCAAGAGCGACGAAGGGCCTTCTTCATTTTAGTTAACTTGTTCAGTAGCAATTGTAATAATTTCTTTTGCATTGGGATTTTAAGCATTGTATTTGTTTTTGGGCCTTCAATTAATAGCACGCTGGAATGACACATGACTACATATTTTATCCTTCAAATCCACACTAGGCCTACCTTTGGCACAAAAAGGTCCCTTGCATAATAGGAACGCATTGATTTCCTTCCAATATGTTTTGTTTGCTATCCAATTTATGCTTGTTTGCAATATGTTTTGTTTGCTATTCAATGTATGTTTGCTACGCAATATGTGCTTATTTGCTATGCAATATGTGCTTCTTTCAACATTGTCTGCTAAATCTCCATATTATTTTAAACAGCAATCATTCGCACCATACTAACACAGCTTTCTTCATTCTTTAAAGGTTTACTTTTTACTATCCCCTAGAGGTTGATTCGCGTTGACTGTGAACTGGCAGACCACCTATACTTCACGAGATCAAAAGCGCGAGCATCCGGCGGTATGAATGATTCAGGGGCCTCCGAACAAACTGGCTTGGGACTCGTCACTCTTCCAAGAGAGGAACCTGAGGCTTCAGGAGGGGGAAATGATGAACTCATTGCCCAATTGTTGCAGCAAATGGCCAATATGCAAACCGAAATTGAGCGACTGCGGAATCTCACCAATCTGTCCATCACCCTGAAAGCCCCTCACCCTGAACAAAGAACAAACGCGACAATTCCACCATCCTTTTCGCCTGTCGATTCGCCCGCTCCACAACCTTCTCCATCAAACCCTCCGCTATACACAGTCCACCCAAATACCTCCAACCCCCAACAAACTAACCAACAATCCGCCTCACAACAATCGAATCCACAACAAGCCATTCTACACCAGATCCATCCACAACCAACCATCCCGCAACAAACTGTCCAACAACAAACAACCCCGCAACAAGCCAACATACAACAAACTACCTCACAACCAAATGACCAGCAACAAGCCAACTTCCAGCAAATTAACTTCGAACAAACCAATTCGCAACCTTTCACTACCCCTTACATTCCTCAACCTGCAGTTACCCAAATTAACCCACATACCCAAAACTACCAAGCAGTTCAACATACACCACTGGCGCGTATTGCTAGCCATAACACACAATATGTGGCAGAAGCTCAGCCTTTCACTACCCAGATACAAGCCTTGCAGCATCCAGAGGTTGACCCTTATGAAGAGTTGGAAAGGGAAGCCAGGGCAAGAGCAGACGAGGATGTGGCAAAAGAGCTTCGCAGTCTGAGGGAAGCTGTCAGAAATATCCAGACCAACAGGGGATGTGAAGGGCTTGAATATGAAGATCTGTGCATTCACCCTGACATTGAATTACCCGCTGGGTATAAAGTGCCGAAGTTTGACATGTTCGACGGGAAGGGAAACCCTCGGGCTCATTTGAGATCATATTGCGATAAGCTTGTCGGAGTGGGTAAAGATCAAGCTATCAGAATGAAACTATTCATAAGAAGTCTAACAGGAGAAACACTCGATTGGTATACATACCAAGACCCGCAAAGATGGCACAGTTGGGGAGAGATGGCCCAGGAATTTATGGACAGGTTCAGGTTCAACACTGAAGCTATCCCAGATCGGTTTTATTTGATGAAGCTGGAGAGAAAATCAACAGAAACTTTCCGGGAATATGCTATGTGCTGGAGAGCGGAAGCCGCAAAAGTCCAGCCCCCAATGGCAGAGAGTGAAATGACGATGCTTTTTATGCAATCTCTGAAAGATCCCACATATTATGAGAGAATGTTGAGCGTCATGGGGCAGAAGTTTTCGGAGGTTATCAGGATGGGGGATTTCATTGAAGAAGGGATTAAAACAGGGAGAGTTACAAATCTTGCGGCCTTGTAGGCCACAAGTAAGGCTATTCAGGCGGATCCTCCTAAGAAGAAGAGAGACGGAGTGTCCCCGGTCATGGCCATCCAGGATCAAAAGCCAACCCAAAAATCAACCTATCAATATCCTTCACCCCAGCCCTCGCACTACAACCCGCACACTCAAACACCTCAGCCTTATTACCAACCCCCACCTACCCCTCTTCCCGTCTATCACACTCAGCCAGCATACTATTCACCTCGAACCCCTTCCTATCAAAACCCACCACAACACCGGCCGAACTACTCACCACAACCCCAGTACCATTCACCAAACCACCCACAAAACACCCCCAGACCACGCCCAAATGTCGAAAGAAAACAAACCAGGACCTACACACCATTAGCCGAACCCTTAGCCCAACTGTACGAGAGGCTGAAAATGGCTGGGATACTCCAACCGATTCAAGGAAGAACTCCTGATCCCATCCCAGGGTGGTATGACGGGACTAAACATTGTGCATATCATTCGGGATTTGCAGGGCATGATACCGGAAACTGTTTTGCTCTCAAGGATAGAGTTGAGGCATTAATCAAGGAAGGGGTCATACAGCTTAAGGAAGCTCCCCCGAACATAAACAACAATCCACTGCCGAATCACGACAATGCAAATGTGCACATGATCACTGTTGACGAAGATTGCAATCTGGAGGGGACTATCGTCCCGGTTAAGAAAAGGGAAAAGGTCGAATCATCAGCTTGTGTTGCTCCCATAATCACAGTTCAGATGAGGGCCCCATTCGAAGTGCTCACTCCAAGGCCCAGGATCACAACTTTCGTTGCCCCAGCACCTTCTCGCAACACCAAAGCGGTCCCCTGGGATTATCAATCCGGTGAAAGGACAAAGAGAAAAGAAGAGTAGTCGTGGAAACCATTGCCACCGGAATGACTAGGTCTGGACGATGCTATGCCCCCGAAGAGGTAGCACGAGGGGCGCCAAGCAAGGAGAATGGCCCGAAGAAAACTGTTACAGAAGCTGAAGTGGAAGAATTCTGGAGAAAAATGCCGACGAAAGAATACTCTGTTGTAGAACAACCGAAGAAAACACCAGCTCAGATTTCCTTATTTGCATTATTGATGAGTTCTGAAGCTCATAGGAGTGCTCTAGTGAAAATACTGAATGAAGCCTATGTTCCGGCCCAGACTTCCAGTGAGAAACTGTCAGCTATGGTAGGGGAAATCCTTGAGGCCCACCGGGTCTCTTTTCATAACGACGAGTTGCCACCTGAAGGTTTGGGGCATAACAGAGCATTGAACATCACCATCAGATGCAGGGATAAGTTCATCTCCAAAGTATTGATCGACGGAGGTTCAGCTGTGAATATATGTCCTGTCGCTACTTTACGAGCCTTGGGGATCGATGTCGGAAAACTCCGCGGCAGTCAGGTCAGTGTCAAAGGTTTTGACGGAGCACAAAGAGATGTTGTTGGAGAGATTGATTTGTTTCTGGAGATTGGGCCTGTGGAGTTCATGGTGAAGTTCCAAGTAATGGACATATCTACTAGTTACAACTTGCTGATCGGGAGACCATGGATCCACATGGCTGGCGCGGTTCCTTCCACTTTGCATCAGAGTCTAAAGTTTGTGTGGAATCATCAAGAAATAGTGATCCATGGAGAAGGCAATAATTCTCTCTACCTGGAATGTTCAATTCCTCCTATTGGAAGTGTGGAAAGGCTAGACGGATCTGTTTTCCATATCAAGGAGAATGTGTACGCTGCTCAAGCGAGGAAGATGGAATTGCCACAGGTACTTACGATGGTGGCGTGGGAGATGCTGAAGAATGGCTTCCGACCCGATCAAGGCCTCGGTTTGAACTCGAATGGGATTGTGGAACCAATCCAACTGCCTGGACACAAATATACTTTCGGTCTCGGATATGAGCCCACCCCTGAAGAGATTGCTTTAGTTAGTCTCAAAAGAAGAAGTGACGGTCCCTTGCCAAAGCCTGTTCCTTTCCTGAATCAGTCATTTCTCAAGGCTTCCGCTGCCCAAGCATCAGAGGAAAAACTTGAAGACAACCTCCTTGAAAGTTTTAAAAACTTATTCATCATCGAAGAAGAAGCTGGGTGCAGTATGGTTTCGAGTGGGTGTTCTGAAGACCCGACTATCCGGGATGCAGAGCCGGGATGTCGTTTGAATAATTGGACTTGTACCCCGCCCCCGTCTCTTCGAGAGTCTCGGTAGACAAATTGTATTCAATATTTAATGAAACAGACACGATTCGAAATTGAGGCCTGAATCGTGTCTATGCTTTTGTTGTTTTGCCTCCCAACTTTTGATGCTCCAATGCAATTTTCAAGCCATGCTTTTATTTATGTTTTCCCTTTTTGATTAATTAATTTCTCTTTTATTTTTCAGCAATCAAATTAATAAATCTGCGGATACTACGAATGTGACACATAATGAAACAAGCGAGCCCATAGGAAATGCCGAGCAAGACTCTGAAGAATATGAAGGAGATATGCAACCTGAAGGATTAACTAAGGATTTTGAATATTTTTAAAATAAGCCAAAACCAAATTTGGATGAAACGGAAATTATAAATTTAGGTAATTCAAAAATCATGACGGAAGTGAGAATCAGTGTCCACTTAACCCCGTCGCAGAGGGAAGAATTGATCAAACTTTTGAAAGAATACATAGATGTGTTCGCTTGGTCTTACGATGATATGCCCGGATTAAGCACTGACATTGTTTCGCATAAGTTGTCTCTTGATCCATCCTGTCCTCCGATAAAGCAAAAGAAGATAAACATTAAATCGGACTTGAGCTTAAAAATCAAGGAAGAGATCTCCAAACAGTTTGATGCCAAGGTCATTCGAACTACGATGTACCCCACTTGGCTAGCCAATATCGTTCCCGTGCCAAAGAAGGATGGCAAGGTTAGGGTATGCGTAGATTATCGGGATCTCAACAGAGCCAGTCCGAAAGATGACTTTCCCCTTCCGAATATCCATATGCTCATTGATAATTGTGCAAAGCATGAGTTGCAGTCTTTCGTTGACTGCTACGCGGGATATCACCAAATCCTGATGGACGAGGAAGATGCAGAGAAAACAGCATTCATCACACCTTGGGAGGTGTACTATTATCGGGTGATGCCTTTCGGGCTCAAAAACGCAGGGGCTACCTACATGAGAGCCATGACCACCATTTTCCATGATATGATCCATAAAGAGATTGAAGTCTATGTGGATGATATTATCATCAAATCACGAAAGAGCTCAGATCATCTGACGGATTTGAGAAAGGTTTTCGACAGGTTGAGGCGATACAATCTGAAGTTGAATCCCGCAAAGTGTGCATTCGGTGTTCCTGCAGGGAAGTTGTTGGGCTTTATTGTGAGCATGAGAGGCATAGAGTTGGACCCCTCGAAGATAAAGGCCATTCAGGAATTGCCTGCCCCAAAGAGTCGGAAAGACGTGATAAGTTTCCTCGGTCGTCTCAACTACATCAGTCGATTTATAGCACAATCGACGGTGATATGCGAACCAATAATCAAGTTATTGAGGAAGGATGCTCCTACCAAATGGACTGAAGATTGCCAGAGAGCCTTTGACAAAATCAAAGAGTATTTGTCTAGCCCGCCTGTTTTGGTGCCTCCAGAAGCTGGAAGACCTTTGCTATTGTATATGTCCGTATCGGAGAACGCGTTTGGATGTGTATTAGGACAACATGACGAAACAGGAAGGAAAGAGCGAGCAATATACTACTTGAGCAAAAAGTTCACGCCTTACGAGGCACGATATACATTATTGGAACGCACATGTTGTGCTTTGACTTGGGTTGCGCAGAAGTTGAGACATTATTTATCTGCATATACTACTTACCTCATCTCGAGGATGGACCCACTCAAGTACATTTTCCAGAAGCCTATGCCTACGGGGAAGCTAGCTAAGTGGCAAATGTTGTTGAGCGAGTTTGATATTGTGTATGTTACTCCAAAGGCTGTCAAAGGCCAGGCGATAGCTGATCATCTTGTAGAAAATCCTGTGGGCGAGGAATAAATACCCCATAAAACCTATTTCCCGGATGAAGAAGTGTTGTTCATCGGGGAAGATATCGCAGAAGAGTACCCAGGGTGGAGACTGTTTTTCGATGGGGCGGCAAATTCTAAAGGGATCGTCATTGGAGCAGTTTTGATTTCAGAGTCAGGCCAGCACTATCCCATTTCAGCCAAAATCAAGTTCCCGTGTACCAATAATATGGCAGAATATGAGGCTTGTATTCTTGGCCTCAGAATGGCCGTTGATATGCATATACAGGAACTTTTGGTTATAGGCGATTCAGACTTACTGGTTCATCAAGTACGAGGCGAATGGACCACTAAGAACGGGAAGATACTTCCGTACTTGCGCTGCGTGAAAGATTTGTGTAAGAGATTCATCAGGGTGGAATTCAAACACGTTCCAAGAACACAGAACGAGTTCGCTGATGCTTTGGCCACTCTGTCTTCTATGATTCAGCACCCGGACAAGAATCGCATAGATCCTATCAAGATAAATGTGCACGATCAAGAGGCACATTGCTTCTATGTGGATGAGGAGCCTGATGGAGAACCTTGGTACTACGACATTAACAAATATCTTAAGACAGGAGACTATCCGGAAGGCATAACCAGTGTTCAGAAGAAAACACTTCGGAGATTAGCAAACCATTTTTTTCTAAGTGGAGAAATCCTGTATAGGAGGACTCCAGATTTAGGATTATTAAGATGTGTTGATGCTAAAGAAGCGGCTCGGTTGATTGAAGAAGTGCATGGCGGTACATGTGGGCCTCATATGAATGGCTTTACTCTGGCCAAGAAAATCCTTCGCGCAGGCTATTTCTGGATGACTATGGAATCAGATTGTATCCGTTTTGTGCAGAAATGTCATCGATGTCAGATTCATCGTGATTTGATTCGGGTTCCGCCAAATGAATTAAATGTGACAAGTTCTCCGTGGCCTTTCGCAGCTTGGGGTATGGATGTCATTGGTCCTATCGAGCCAGCCGCGTCGAATGGACACAGGTTCATTTTGGTAGCCATTGATTATTTCACAAAGTGGGTGGAAGCATCTTCGCACAAGTCGGTAACAAAGAAAGTGGTAGCAGAATTCGTTCGGAGCAACATTATTTGCCGATTCGGAATCCCAGAGTCAATTATAACAGATAATGGAGCTAATCTTAACAGTGATCTAATGCGGGAGATTTGCGAGACATTTAAGATTACTCATCGCAATTCCACTCCTTATCGCCCTCAGATGAATGGGGCAGTCGAAGCAGCCAACAAAAACATCAAACGAATACTGAGGAAGATGATCGATAATTACAGGCATTGGCACGAAAAACTGCCGTTATCTCTCCCCGGTTATCGCACTACTGTGAGAACTTCAACGGGGGCAGCACCTTATCTTTTGGTCTATGGGACAGAGGCGGTGTTACCTGCTGAGGTAGAAATACCATCTTTGAGAATCATCCAAGAAGCTGAGTTAAGTGACGCTAAGTGGATGCAGAATCGATACGAACAATTGATGCTCATTGACGGAAAGAGATTGAATGCCGTTTGTCATGGACAGCTTTATCAGAACAGAATGGCCAAAGCTTTCAACAAGAAGGTAAGACCGAGGCAATTCAAAACAGGGCAATTGGTATTGAAACGCATATTCCCATGTCAAGATGAAGCCAAAGGAAAATTTGCACCTAACTGGCAGGGACCTTATATGGTTCATCGGGTATTGACTGGAGGAGCATTAATCCTAGCAGAAATGGATGGCGAAATATGGCCGAAAGCTATCAACGCAGATGCCATCAAGAGATATTATATTTAGAAACCTTCTTTTATTTGCATGAAATATTCTTCAACACTTTTCCATGTAATAGCACTACTCTCCCGTAGCGGGACGCATGACAAACCTATATCGGGTTAGGTCTTTAAGATAGAATTTCTCTCAAATTTTATTTTCTCTTGTAATTATGAACTACGCCTGACCTGATTCCCACGGGGGATACGTAGGCGGCCCGCATAGGCCTCGATCACATTCTCACAAAACCTCAATATCCTTCTTGTAATTATGAACTACGCCTGACCTGATTCCCATGGGGGATACGTAGGCGGCCCGCATAGGCCTCGGTCACATCACTTCAAAATTCCAATTTTATTTCCGCTTGTAATTTGAACTACGCTCGACCTGATTCCCCTAGTGGGATACGTAGGCAGCCTATGTAGGCTCGGTCTCGCGATTTTGAAAAGATCAACATCCCTTGCACCAGAAACTGGGACAATTTTTTTAAAGGGATCACCGTAAGACAACATCGACAGACTCGGGAGAATATTGTTCAACAGAGTCGTCAGGCAGAAGAAAACTTCGGAAAAGGGGCATTCGCTTTGTTTCACAATGTGTCACAGTTCCGAGTTCAGCAAAATTATTTATCACCATACATATAGTTTACTATGTCTGTTTTTTCGAAATAATGTGATTCTAATCAGACTGTTTACTAGTCGGCCAAGACTTAAAATGAGCGGAGGTTACAAGTTCATACGAAGCTGGAGGCACGAAGCGCAAGAGCCAGATCCCCAAGTCAATGCGAATCAACCCCCTCCCCAAACTTACAAAATTTTCTTTGGATGCAGGTTGCCAAGTTGCAGGAGCGAAATAGGCACGACCTTGAAATGATGGCGCGTCAAACGGTTTGAGCATTCTTCTATCAATTATGTCTTCAAATATAAATAACTTTCGGCGATCACAATAAGCTAATCTTGCAAATTATTTTCTTCAAATATATATCAACGCACAAATATTTTGTATTGCCTTCGAATACATTGCTTTTATTTTTTGCCACTGCGTGTGCTTGCAGCCGCATTGCACTGCACCTGCATTAATCACCGTTTTTCGTATGTTGCATGGGCTGCGCACCACCCTTTGCATCGCTTTCATATGTTACATGGGCCATGCACCGCCCTTTTTAATTTTCTGTATAAGGCTGTGCACCGCCTTTCATATGATGCGTGAGCTGCGCACCGCTCTTCGCATCGCTTTCATATATTTACTGGGCCATGCACCGCCCTTTTAAATTTCTGCATAAGGCCATGCACCGCCTTTCATATGATGCATGGGCTGCGCACCGCCCTTTGCATCGCTTTCATATTGCCTGGGCCATGCACCGCCCTTTTAAATTTCTGCATAAGGCCATGCACCGCCTTTCATATGATGCATGGGCTGCGCACCGCCCTTTGCATCGCTTTCATATTGCCTGGGCCATGCACCGCCCTTTTAAATTTCTGCATAAGGCCATGCACCGCCTTTCATATGATGCATGGGCTGCGCACCGCCCTTTGCATCGCTTTCATATTGACTGGGCCATGCACCGCCCTTTTAAATTTCTGCATAAGGCCATGCACCGCCTTTCATATGATGCATGGGCTGCGCACTGCCCTTTGCATCGCTTTCATATTGCCTGGGCCATGCACCGCCTTTCATATGATGCATGGGCTGCGCACCGCCCTTTGCATCGCTTTCATATTTACTGGGCCATGCACCGCCTTTCATATGATGCATGAGCTGCGCACCGCTCTTCGCATCGCTTTCATATTGCCTGGGCCATGCACCGCCTTTCATATGATGCATGGGCTGCGCACCGCCATTTGCATCGCTTTCATAAATTTACTGGGCCATGCACCGCCCTTTTAAATTTCTGCATAAGGCCATGCACCGCCTTTCGTATGATGCATGAGCTGCGCACCGCTCTTCGCATCGCTTTCATATATTGCCTGGGCCATGCACCGCCCTTTTAAAATTTCTACATAAGGCCATGCATCGCCTTTCATACATTACATGGGCCATGCACCGCCCTTTTAAATTTCCGCATGGGCTGTACACCGCCCTTTGCATCGCTTTCATATATTACATGGGCCATGCACCGCCCTTTGTAAATTTCTGCATAAGGCTGAGCACCGCCTTTCATACATTACATGGGCCATGCACAGCCCTTTTAAATTTCCGCATGGGCTGCGCACCGCCCTTTGCATCGCTTTCATCTATTACATGGGCCATGCACCGCCCTTGTAAATTTCTGCATAAGGCTGAGCACCACCTTTCATACATTACATGGGCCATGCACCGCCCTTTTAAATTTCTGCATGGGCTGTGCACCGCCCTTCGCATCGCTTTCATATATTACATGGGCCATGCACCGCCCTTTGTAAATTTCTGCATAAGGTTGTGCACCGCCTTTCGTATATTACATGGGCCATGCACCGCCCTTTTAAATTTCTGCATGGGTTGTGCACCGCCCTTAGCACCGCCTTCCATATGTTACATGGGCCATGCACCGCCCTCTTAAAATTTCTGCATAAGGCTGAGCACCGTCTTTCATATATCACATGGGCCATGCACCGCCCTTTTAAATTTCCGCATAAAGACATTGCACCGCACATGCCTTGTTTTGTTATTATTTATTAGTACCCTGCACATGCTCGCGGCCGCATTGCACCGCACCTGCGTCGCTGTATTTCAATATTTATTCTTACTGACTATTTTCATCTAGTTTTAGTTTCGCAGGAGCTTTAGCGCAACGTGGAACTATTTCTTCGGCAGCGAACTGGGGCAATACGTCGGGAAGGACAAGCAGACTTCTCGACAAGGGTCAAAGATCTACCTCGAACACTCGGCTCCAAATTCGAATTTCCCGTTCACATTCCAGCACAATCAATTTTTAGGGTTCTATCACGATACCCAGTGTCATCATAATTCGACACTGGGACAATATTTTTTGCGAAGATTCGCATCAAATCGTGAGTTTCCAGTCATAGGTGTCGTAGTCTTCCCAGAACTACACACGGCCTGATTCTCGTACTACCCGAGATATGTAGGCGATTCAAAGACCAGAGTTCGGCCGTAATTTTCTTCACCCTTAGTCCTCCACAATCCTCTAGTCGGGACAAAATAGGCTACTAAGTCAACGTCTTTGCCCGAAAATTCTTTCATCATTACCAGGCAAAGAGGGACAAGTTGTTGACACCCAATTTTGTCCCGCCTCTCCCCCGAAATACCTATTTATACCTCTGGTATTTTGAGAAATTAAAAAAATATATGCATTTTAGTTTTACTATAATTATTAGTCTTTTATTAACACCCACGTTTTGTTATTCCACTGCAGTTATTATTATTATTATTATTATTATTATTATTATTATTATCATCATCATTATTATTATTATCATTATTATTATTCTTAAATTATCATTTTTTATTATTAATCGTCATTAATTATTATTTCTTGTTATTTCCATTATCATTATCATTATTATTATCATTATTATTATTATTATTCATTACTAATCATTACTATCAGCGTTATTTATTATCAATCATGAATTGTCATTATCATTGTTATTTTTTATTATTAATTATTATCATTATTTTATCAATAATTGTTATTTATTATTATTATTATTATCATCATTATTATTTCTTATTATTATTATTATTATCATCATTTATTATTTTTATTATTACCCCTATTATTGTTATTATTATTAATTTATTATCATTTTGTTATTATCAATAATTTTTTTATTTATTGTTATTATTTTTTATTATTAATTACTATCATCTTTATTATTATTATTATTATTATTATTATTAATTATTATCATTTTTTAATTATCAATATTTGTTATTTACCATTATTATTATATCTATCATTATTTTTTATCACCATTATCATCAACATTATCATTATTACCATTATCATTATTGTTATTAGCAGTATTACTACCGCCATTTATTTGCTGCTATTATTTAGTATTATTCAAACTTGCATTTCTCAACGTTTCTACCAACTTCCGCATACGCATCGCATTTACTTCGCACATTTTAATGATAGCGTTTGTTATTAAATATTATTGCACGGTCATTTGCGACATCATATAATTTTTACCCGGGTCTTTTACAATTACACATTTTTCGTACTAGGTGATATTCTGGTACCCTTGGTACATCGTTAATCAAAATGGGTCTTTTATTCAAATTTAGAGGCCAAACTATTTCTTGCACTCAGTCCGTATTTTGACTTACCGGACCCCAAATCAAAGTCCGATTAACTCCTAATATTTGTTGGACTAGACCACGTTTTTATCTCAATTTTTTAGACCAGTACATGTTTTAATTCACTAGTCCATCCTTTTAGAACCCAGTCTAAAATTGACCCGGTCCACGGATGGACCGGGTCCGATACATTTTTCATCAAAATAAGGGTTTCCCCTCATTTTTTCCGCCTTCCTCCTCTTCTTCTTCCTTTTTCCTCTGTCTCTTCTCCTCCCAAAACCCTAGCCGCCCCTCTCTTTTTCTTTCGCCTCACGCCGCCCCCACTCTCCCTTGTTCCCTCCTTCTTCTCCGCTCCCCACTCACCCTTGTCCCCCACTTTTCTCTCTCTCCCGCTCCTCCTTCCCCTTTTTCAGTACAAAACGACGAAAACAAAAACCTATAAAGTACAGTAAACAACAACAACAAGGGGGAGAAGGAGAACGACGGAGAGAAAAACGAGCACAACACGAAAAGAAACAGATCAAAATAATCCTCTGAGCAGAACCCAAATTTCCAGTGATTGAAAATCCCCTAAAAAAAATCAAAGCTTCCAGTTGCAAAAATCCCTAAAAAGACATTCTATTGGCAGTTTAATCTCGTTTGTTATCGGTAAAAAATAACGAATCAATTCTTCGTTTGCCTTGGTGTTTGTTACGAATCCGAGCATCGCAAGTTCGGATTCGACTGTGTTCTAGTAGATCTGAGCCTCCGCACCCCATTTCGCTGCGCTCGCAAAAGGACCGTCGCATATGAGTCCTAAAGACTCGTTCTTCTCCCGCATTTGGCGTTGGGCTAAAAGCCCAACATGACTCCTCTCGTGTTCACCCCACAGCAGCCATGAAAGTTTGTTATTGGGCCGAAGCCCAACAGCAGCCCTTTGAACGCCACATTAAAAAATGTGGGCTGAGCCCACTCCTACTAGCAGCACAAGCAGCAGTCCTAAAAAATGGGCTGAGCCCATTTAACTTTATTTATGCCTCTGCTTTATTTTATGCCTTTAACTTGTATATTATTTGACTAACACTTTTTCCTTATTCTGTTGTCCCTTGGCTTAGATGAATTATTGGAAATTAGTATGGATAGTTTAGCAATGGGTAGTTAGATTAAAGAAGATTAACGATCAATTCCATAAGTCTATTTTTTTTATGTGTTAAAACTATTTATAATGTCTAATATTATTTTATTTGGAATGATTGATTTGCAAAACAGCACGACTTTATATTTCGAGTTAAGAGAATCATACTTTATTCTTATTATCCTAGAAAATTCCAAAACGTCACTAATATGTAAACATAAATTCAAGTATATTTTATAAATAGCTCTTCAAGTTTGAATCAATCATAAAATTTTAGCGAAGCACAGTTAATAAGAAGTAATGAAAGGGATAAAGAGAGTTTTTATTAGCTATTTTCGTATTTTTATACTCCTAAAATTAATCAATATCCTGGCATTTCAGTTATTTCAAATATTTATTAAACATTGCACAAATTCACATTTTTTCTACTTATATATTTTAAGCAATCATATTTTTTTAAATAGCATTATTATCTAAAGTTTCGCAACATTTATAAGTTTATTTTAAATTGCATTTGAAGTTTCCTTTTATGCAAATTATTATAATTTCTACAAATCCCACTCTAAATAGTATTTTTATTTAAAGCCCTAGCAACTTTTATAAGTCTTATTTTAAAAGGCATTTAAAATTTTCTTTTTATGCAGATTATTATATTCTTTCTAAATCCTATCTTAAGCAACATTCTTATATTTTCTTAAAAATCTTAGCAACATTTCCTAGCCCCATTTCTTAAATTTCAGGCATCTTATTTAAGCATTAATTAATTAACCTAAGTTTGGTCGGATAACCGTAAGTTAACGGATTCTAAAGGATGCCTAATCCCTTCCCTTTAGGATAATATAGAACCCTTACCTAGAGTCACACTGGTTAAGCAGACCATTAACAGAGGTTTAGTTTTAACATTACCTTAGTTAATGATTAGGTGTCCTAATTCACCGTAAAAATCAATTAGGTGGCGACTCTTTAAAAAATATAGGAATCACCAATATGTTGTATTCCGCTTCAACTCCTCGGGTTAAAATGGGGAATAACACAGATCTAACCCCGACATTGAAAGGTAGGGCGGCTGTTTCCGAAAGACCCTCGGCTCAAGAGAGGAAAACAAGACAAAAGGTCAGATAGGACCAAGCATATCGAAAACAATATGAAAACAAGGAATAACAAAAGCGAGAAAGTCATGGTAGAACAATCCGGAAAGAAAGGAGCATTAACTACTATAAATAAATAAGATAACCAAAGTACAACGGCCTAACAATTATAAGCAACAATCAAATGCCGAAATCAAATGGCAATAAACAAATGAGCAAAACTACAACTACTATGGTGAAAGGATAAGCCACCTAGCCTTCTATCCTAATCTGAGTCCTCCACAACCTCCTATCTAAGGTCATGTCCTCGGTGAGCTGAAACTGTGTCATATTCTGTCTAATCACCTCTCCCCAATACTTCTTCGGCCTCCCTTTACCTCTCCTGAAACCGTCCATAGCCAACCTCTCACACCTCCGCACTGGAGCATTTATGTCTCTCCTCTTCACATGCCCAAACCATCTCAGCCTCGCTTCCCGCATCTTGTCCTCCACCGATGCCACTCCCTCCTTGTCTCGGATATCTTCATTCCTAATTCTATCCCTCCCAGTGTGCCCACACATCCACCGCAGCATTCGCATTTCCACGACTTTTATCTTCTGAACATGAAATTTCTTGACTGGCCAACACTCCGCCCCGTACAATAAAGTCGGTCTAATCACCACTTTGTAGAACTTGCCTTTAAGTTTTGGTCGCACTTTCTTATCACACAGCACTCCGGAGGCGAGCCTCCATTTCATCCACCCTGCACCAATAGTCGATATCCCCATCTCCCTATATAATAGACCCAAGATACATGAAACTTCCTTTCTTTTGAATGACCTGGGCACCAAGCCTCACTTCCTCGTCAGCCTCACGCGGTAGGCCACTGAACCCGCACTCCAAGTATTCTGTCTTGGTCCTACTCAATTTAAATCCTTTAGACTCCAACGTCTGTCTCCAGCCCTCCAGCTTATCGTTAACTCCGTTGCGAGTCTCGTCAATCAGGACTATGTCATCCGCGAACAACATACACCAAGGCACCTCACCTTGTATTTGTCGCGTCAATTCATCCATCACCAAGGCGAATAGAAACGGGCTAAAAGTTGATCCCTGATACAACCCCATCAGAATAGGGAAGTGCTCCGAGTCTCCTCCTACCGTCCTTACCCTGGTCTTAGCTCCATCATACATGTCCTTTATCGCTCTAATGTACACCACAAGTACACCTTTAGCCTACAAGCATCTCGATAGGACCTCTCTTGGCACTTTGTCGTAGGCTACGAAAGGGATATATACATATTTATAGGCATATGAAGATCTCGTTAATTTGCTAATTTATCAACTTCCTTCTCTCTCCATATATCAATGGTGGAACTATTATTGGATGATGTTATTTTCCAGTACTGTAACCAATGTAACCAAAATACCCTAGTCAAGCTAATTACTTCAACATCTTTTCTTCCTCTATTTTCTACTTTTCTCTTTCTATTTTAAGAATGCTTTTTGCTTGTAAAAATCTCTCTTCACTTTTGTGAGCTCCCATTCTTCTATCTTTACAGATCTCTTGTATTTTCCATTCTTTTAGCTCCCGTCAGCTTCTTGGAATTTCAGGTTCTTTCCCTTATCTCCCTTTTATCTGTTTTCTAAGGTTATTTAATGGGTTTACAGTGGTTCTTAATTACTCCACTTTTTTTTCCTTTATAAATTGTTAAGTAGTTCACAAGTTTCTTATTATTTTTAACTCCTTATCCATGGTAAAAGGTACAAACATTCTGAAAAATTCCTCTATATATTAATATAATATATATAAAAAGATTCTTGTCTTGATTGTAGTCAATTTTAGAGAAGGATGATTGGGTAGTTAGATTTTTTAAAGGATCTATAATTTATCTTATTATTTCTTAATTATATTACACCAACTACTTCAATCTTTGACTTTGTGCAATGATAGGTTGAAAATGGTGAGGCAAAAAATCCAGATCAAGAAGATAGACAACTTGACAGCAAGGCAAGTGACTTTCTCAAAGAGAAGAAGAGGGCTTTTCAAGAAAGCTCAGGAGCTTTCAACTCTTTGTGATGCTGATATTGGACTCATTGTTTTCTCTGCTACTGGGAAACTTTTTGAGTATTCAAGCTCCAGGTTCTCTTTAATTTCACCACTTAATTGTAGTTGTTACATTAGAATCTCTAGTTTCAAGAAACCGGCAAGTACTAGTACTTCATCAATCTATAGAATAAGAAATGAACTACTAACAACCAAATAGTATATATGATTATGGTGCAGTTTCTTTTCATTGGCTACTTGTTAGTTGACTAATTAATGAAAAGATGTAATTCTTTGGAGTTTAAAAAAGCCCATGGCTTGGGTGTCAGATATCCATCATGTCCAAGAAAATCTCTTACTTTTCTTGTTTGTCTGATATATGGAGAGTTCCATCCCTTGGGGAAAAACTGAAATGCTAATACTACCATATATGAAAATTGATAATTCCACATTTGGTGTGTTTGATGTTAAATTTTTCTGTAATACTTCTATAGTACAACTTCTGACTGGAAAATACAGGTTATTGGTCTTCACTTATGTAAAAGAAATAAAGTACATATTAAAGTTTCTCAGTACATTTAACTGCCCTACACTCCGTATCAATTTTACAAAAAAATAAAATTGTAATCTTCACAAAATTTTACTATGTAAAGTAATAGTAACAAATTGGTGATAACTGTACGTATAAGAAAATGTCTGGTTTCGATGTCATTTCGTTCTCATTTCTAGCGTACGATATCTTTTTCAGTTTTGTACTTGAATCTTTTTATTTTTAAAAATTTTAAAATATTGTACTATAAAGATCCATTGAACATCCTTCACAATAATGGAAGAGGTCTTCACATTTGTGAACTGACGATAGAATACTACTCCTTTAATCACATATGATAATGCTCAAGCTTATGGTAAGAGAACCAAGAATCGTAAAGTCCTATAGGTCTGTATTAAAATTAGCACATATAATCATATGTAGAATTTTAAAATTTAAAATTCTTCAATAAGATGTATGTAATTGTACTGTGTAAACCATAGTTTTGCTACTGATTAATCTCAGCTCCTGTTGTGGAGCTAGAGTTTTGGTTACGATTCAGTAGAACTCAGTAGTTTTGGCCATATTTTCGTAAACCAATTTAATATGTTTAAATAATTCATCTAAAATTGAGTCAACTGTCTTTTCTAGAATCCAGAATCCATAAACTCAAAATTTTGGTTCCATCTGTGCCCAACTTAGGTACAACTCACTAAATTATTTTAAGTATTTTCTTAGATTCAGATGTTATAAATGAAGCAAAACTAGTTTCATCCAATATTTAAAGACAAAAGGGGCTAACTAAAAGGAAAGAACTAATTATTATGTCTGAGAGCTTCAAGTTTGTGCTATTTCAGTATTGCAGTTTTACCTAATGCATATTTCCGAGCTTCAACTACGAATCGATCTTCTTTGTTCCCAGAGTCTCTTCCTTGGGTCTAGTTTTTGAGGGGTTGTATTAGAAATATACATATTGTGGCTAATGTAGCATTAATGTTCTCATCAATGTATACCATTTTAAAGTTGTTCTCTAAGATTATATATACCTGGTGGTAATTGGCTTGAGCCTTGGGGTGCTCCCTTTCAAGGTCTAAAGTTCGAAACCCACTGGGTGCAAACAATTTCTGAGGGCCATCGGACTGGGGTAAAACCCTGAATTACCCGTGGTGCACTTGCGGGAAACTCCTTGCCGAGGGCCTGTGCACCCCCGGGATTAGTCGGGGCTCAAAGAGACCCGGACACCCGGTGCTTAATCAAAAAAAAAAAGATTATATATAGACCTTCTCCATTATCTATGTATGATCAACAGTACGCTTGAAGACTAGTGTCCTCTCATAGTTAAGAGAAGAATAAACAATCCAATTTCTCCCTCTTATGCATTTCATGTGGCACTATTTCCTTATTAATCCGTTTGAAAAAAAATGATACTATACCTTTTTATATGTTCTCATTTTACCTTTAATATCATGCTATTATAGCCACAAGAATATCATAACATGTTTAAATCACAAGTTCAAAATTCTTCCGTGCTTTCTTAAAGTCCACATCCAGTCAAATTTACACCACGTAAATTGAAACGAAGATAGTACGACCATTCAAGCACAATAGAGAAAATTCAAAGTTCAAGCAATCACTTGCAATTTTTTTTTAATATTGTAAGACATCACCATTAGGTTGTAAGCCTATATAGGGTGTGTAGAATTCGGCTTGAGCCCTACCATGTGTAATATATAAGTAAAAGAACTTGCAATGACTAGAGGGGATATGGAACATTGCCTCTGGTCCACAAAAACGATTGGCAAAGCAATCTAAAAAGGGATGGAATAGCGAACAAAATGATTTCCATCCCAAAATACAAGAAAAGCTTAGCTAACAAAGAAATTGCATTTTTCATATCTCCTCCTAAAAGTAGGTAATCGTTGCTTATCAAGTTGAATTAGCTCCTTAGCTTCTCTCAGCAAGCCCAAATGAGAGAGATATAAGGTTCTCCTTCCACTTGTAGAAGCCAACTTTGCAAAGAAATCAACCACTTTGTCAGCCTCCCTATAACAGTGTGAATATTGCACTGTCACGCCATTGAAAAGCCTCGTAATCTTATTGATGAAGTATCTGAGTTTCAGGTTGTCAGTGCCTTTATCAGTCAACATTTGGGTGATGATATTGGAGTCCAATTCCAAGTGTATATTGTCCATTCCATTCTGTACGCCCCTAGTCACTCTAAATTCTGCTGCAATAGCTTCAGCCTATTGTTACTTTCACATTCAACAGAATATGAGAAAGCCCTAATGAAGTCCCCTAAAAATGATTAATCAAATCAATAAAATATTAAATGAAGGAATTAATCATAAGATTAAATCATATGTTTCATCTATATTCAACAACAATAAGTTACTCCATACTAATTTAATCCACATTAGAATTGAATTAGAGCCACAAAAATTCTAGAGTACAAAGAGAAAAGTAAGTTTTGAGAAGGAAGGGCTCCCCCAAATTGTGAATCTCTTCCTGGAAATCTTGATTTTTCCGTTGGATCTTCACTTCTTAGTTAAAAATCTTTCAAAAGTAGCCTGAATACTCTACTTATACTTCCCTGATATCCCTTGAGTTTTCCACCGCTGCAGGCTGCAGCACCACAAATTGGCTATGTATTATCGTTTTTGTTGGGATCGAAATAAGCAGATATCATGTGAAAGCTAACAAAGCAAACATTTGACGATGATAAATAGACAATAAAGAGAAATATAAGAAAATATAAATATTAATTCAACATATTTTTTGTCAATTGACGTGGAATATGTGCAACTCACCTTTATAAAGGAGAACACAAAAAATATCAAGTGAAAAGTTAGTTCTCACGCTAAACAAAATTCTTTTAAGAACTATATTGTGAATAAAGTGAGAAGGAAGAATCCTTAATTGATAGAAGTCTAAACTCCTTTTTACAAGAATATAATAAGCCAATTATGGAAAATTTAGAGTCTTCAATTTAGGAAAGTAAAGTCAATTAAGGTAAATGCTTGTCATTCTTTCAATAAAAAGTAAAATTCAAGGGTAAACATATAACTGTTTGCTGCCAGGTGTAATTATTGCCTCCATTTTATTTTATTTTCCTTTTACTCTCTTAACTCGTAATTTGGTGCTTATAACCAAATTTTTTGCTAATTATCTCCGTATAATTGGGATTGAAATAACAGGGCGTCATGCGGAGGCTAATAAGTTGCAAACCTTGAACGATGATATATCGGATGACAAAAAATATATACTAAAGAGACATAATATTATAATATAGTTTGGCCAATTGGCCTACATAGTAAAAAGCATAAAAAAAATTGAGAGAATAATCTCCTCCTAAACAAGACTCTCTAATGACTACATTATGGATGTTACTATGTTATATTGTATGAGAGTGATTCTTTAATTTACAAAGGTCTAAAATCTTTTCTTCCAAGAAAGAGGTTACTCTTTGCCCTTCCTTCAAGAAAATGTAAAATTCAAATATGGTAAGAAAATCAGGGCAAAACCCTAACAAATCTCCCCTTTTGTCCTGGATTTTCTTGACAAAAACTTGATCCGTCTTCTTCACATAATCTTCATCACTGTTGCTTGCCATGGTTAAAAATATTATGGGTTAAAAATGTTTTTTTTTTTTTAAAGATGCAGCAGCAGGAATGTTGAAAATATGATTGAAACTTTGGAGTCATTTGGACATGATTTGAAACCATGTTTGGATATGTAATTTGGATATCTTAAGTTGTATTTTCTCTTATAGACATAAAAACTCACAAGTTGTGAAAACTATCAAAACATTTCCAATTCTTATACAATTTTACCAAATGAGCAAGTCATAGTTCATAACAAAATTAATAGGCTACTAGAAGACCTTTCTAAAAAATACAACATCAATTGATCAAATTTTAGTTCAATAAAAATGAAAATTTAACATGAATAGTAATGCAACTACTCTTTAATATAATCCTCCCACATGGTAGACATAAATAAAGGTTGGTGGAAGTTAATGAGGTTAGTAAATGGCTGGTGGGAGTAATTGTTAAAAATATTTATCAACTTATGGGTCTTTTTTTATAAAATATAAACCTATGGGTCAAGTTTTATATTTAAAAATTTTGAAACCGTGGTTTGAAACCCCAAATTATGCCCTTTTTGATGATTTGAGGTTTGAAACCATGAGATGAAATGTATGTCCAAACGTTGATTTGATCTCATGGTTTCAAACCGCATGTCCAAACGCCTACTTTGTCTCCACATGTAGCGCTTCAGGCTTTTTTTTACTTACTAGATAAAAAATCTTCATTATTGTCAACAGGCTGCAACTTGATCTGAATATGCTTTGAACCTCTCTTCAACCTCGTTGGACCATTGGTTTTGATACCACTTGTTGGGATCGAAATAATAAGGCGTCATGCGGATGCTAATAATTTGCAAACCTTGAATGATGATAAATCGGACAACAAAGAAAATATACTAGAGAGACATAATATTATATTATGGTTTGGTAATTGGCCTACATATTGAAAAAGTAATATTTAAAAGCATAAAAAACTATTGAGAAAATAATATCTCCCTAAACATGACTCTTTAATGACTACATTGTGGATGCTACTATGTCATGTTGTATGAGAGGGATTTTTCAATTTATGAAGGTTCAAAACCTTTTCCTCTGAGAAAGAAGCTACCCAAATACGGAAGATTAAAAAAATGCATTTGGAAAAAGCAAAACGAAATAAACTCTTTGCCCTTCCTTCGAGAAAATGTAAAATCCAAATATGTTAAGAAAACCAGGGCAAAAACCTAACACGTATTGCCCTATTTATCCTACATAACATCAAAAACAACAAGAATACATAAATTCCGAATAACAATATAGATACAAGCATAGGAAATTTTCAAGAATAATATAAGGTGTCTTTGGTACGAAGGAAGATAGTTTTCCCTACTCCTTGTTGAAAAGTCATTTTTCTGATTTTTAAGTAATTAGTTTTTCTAAATATGAATTGGGTGGCGCATGAAAAGGGAAGCTAGAGGAGAAGGATTGAAGGTTAAAAAATGGGAGAAAGGAGGTAAGAAAGAAAAAATAAAAAAGGCGAAAGTAGGGTTTTCCCTTCGAGGAAATAATCTTCTACTATATTGAACAGAAGAAACTGACGTTGCAAAGGCCTCTTGTGTTTTGTTGTTGATCTTCTCTATTACTCTATATATATACCACTTCTATGAAAAATGATCATATAACTAAAATAACATTTGTAATTGTAGTAGTTCGAATCATAAATGCTAATTTAGGAGATTTATGAGTTTCTCCTTAGCAGAAGTGGATCTGCAGCAACCACGACTCGAATTACCGATTAGTAAACATTATCACATAAGTGGAAGTAGGGTGTTCATGGGTCGGCTTGGGTCGGTTTTAGGTTAAAATCAAAACTAAACCAATCTAGTCAGATTTTAAAATTATTAAAACAAATATAATACATATCCATCGGTTTGGTTGTAGGCGGTTTGGTTCGGTTTGGGTCGGGTTTTCGGTTTTCAAAAAAATTAACGGTATTTCTCTCTTTCATTTTTCCCCCCACAATTATGAGAGAATTTTCTATCATTTTCCAACTTATAATCCGTTATTACCTTTTTATTGTGGTAGCTATAGTTTCTTGCATTATGGAGAAAATGTCTTAAGATTTATGATTTTAATTAAGTAAATAAAATTTATAAGAAATACAAAAAATAAATCTAAGAAAATCTCATATAGTTGTTTCTTTGAATAAATGAGTTTGTATTCATGGATTTCCTTTTTTTAAAACCGGCTTATAGTATAAAGTTTATGAGCCTACAACAACAACAACAACATACCCAATGAAATCCCACAATGTGGGGTCTGGGGAGGGTAAAGTGTACGCAGACCATACCCTATCTCGGAAGACAGGGAAGCTGTTTCCGAAAGACCCTCGGCTCAAGAGAAATCACAACGAGAAAGGTTAGATAAGCACCAGCAGTTCAAAGCAGAATGCAAATGAAACTAAAGAAAGCGAATAAGTCAAAATAAAGCAGTCTGAAAAAAAGGGGGCAGTAGCTACCACAGATAGATAAGATAATCGAAGTGCAAGAAACCATATATAGTAGCAAGAATCAAAGGACAATAGACTATAGATCGAAAAGACGACTACCTACTAGCCTTCTACCCTAATCTGAGTCCTCCAAAACCTCCTATCTAAGGTTATGTCCTCGGTAAGCTGAACATGTGCCATGTCCTGTCTCAGCACCTCTCCCCAATACTTTTTCGGCCTACCCCGACCTCTTCTGAAACCATCCATAGCTAACCTCTTACACCTCCGCACTGGGACATCTGTGCCTCTCCTCCTCACATGCCCAAACCATCTTAGCCTCGCTTCCCTCATCTTGTCCTCCACTGATGCTACTCCAACCTTATCCCGGATATCTTCATTCCTAATCCTATCTCGCCTGGTGTGCCCACACATCCATCGCAACATTCTCATTTCCGCAACTTTCATCTTTTGGACGTGAGGGCTCTTGACTGCCCAACACTCTGCCCCGTACAACAAGGTCAGTCTCACAACCACTTTGTAGAACCTGCTTTTAAGTTTTGGTGGCACCTTCTTGTCACACAGCACTCCTGAAGCCAGCCTCCATTTCATCTACCTTGCGCCAATACGATGTGAGACATCATCGTCAATATCCCCATTTTCTTGTATAATAGACCCGAGATGTTTGAAACTTCTTTTCTTTGGGATGACCTGGGTACCAAGGCTCACTTCCACACCAGACTCATGTGTCACGTCACTGAACTTGCACTCCATGTACTCTGTTTTGGTCCTACTCAACTTGAACCCTTTAGACTCTAGAGTTTGTCTCCAAACCTCTAGCTTAGCGTTCACTCCGCTGCGTGTCTCGTTGATCAAGACTATGTCATCCGCAAATATCATACACCATGGCACCTCACTTTGAATTCGCCGCGTCAGACAATCCATCACTAGAGCAAATAAAAATGGGCTAAGAGCTGATCCTTGGTGCAACTCCATCTCTACTGGGAAGTGCTCCGAGTCTCCTCCCACTGTCCTTACCCTGGTCTTGGCTCCCTCATACATGTCCTTGATCACCCTAGTGTACGCTATAGGTACACCTCTGGCCTCCAAGAATCTCCATAAAACCTCTCTTGGCACTTTGTCATAAGCCTTTTCTAGGTCGATGAAAACCATGTACAAGTCCTTCCTCTCCCTATACTGCTCCACCAGTCTCCTCACAAGATGGATGGCTTCTGTAGTCGAGCGCCCCGACATGAATCCGAACTGGTTCTCTGAAATGGACACGCCTCTTCTCACCCTCATCTCCACCACCCTTTCCCACACCTTCATAGTGTGGCTTAGCAGCTTGATCCCTCTATAGTTGTTGCAACTTTGAATATCACCTTTGTTTTTATACAAAGGGACCATCATACTCCACCTCCATTCCTCAGGCATCTTCACCGTCTTAAGAATAACATTAAACAATCCAGTCAACCACTCCAAACTTGCCCTGCCCGCACTCTTTCAAAACTCCCCAGGGATCTCGTCAGGACTGGTAGCTCTTCCCCTGCGCATCCTGCGAACAGCACCGTTAACCTCCTCCACCTTTATACTCCTACAATACCCAAAGTCGCGACGCCTCTCAGAGTACTCCAAATCTCCCAACACAATGTCTCTATCACCTTCCTCGTTCAAGAGTTTATGGAAGTATGACTGCCATCTCCGTCTAAGAGAGCTTCCTCTACCAATACTTTGCCACCCTCGTCCTTGACGCACTTTACTCGATCCAGGTCTCGTGCCTTTCTCTCCCTTACCTTGGCTAGCCTGAACAACTTCTTATCCCCGCCTTTGTCCTCTAGTTCTGCATATAGACGTTCGAAAGCTGCCGTTTTTGCCGCCGAAACTGCCAACTTCGCTTCCTTTCTCGCAATCTTATACCTTTCCCTATTCGTCCGCTTCTCCTCCTCATCTTTGCTGTCTACCAACCTCGCGTACGCCACTTTCTTTGCTTCCGCCTTTCCCTGGACTTCTCCATTCCACCACCAGTCCCCTCGTCGCCTACCACGGCGACCTTTCGAGACTCCCAGGACATCTCTAGCTGTTTCCCTAATGCAGTTCGCCGTCCTATCCCACATACTGCTCGCGTCCCTCCTTCTCTCCCAAGCCCCCATAGCCATCAACTTCTCCCCCATCTCCTGGGCACTCGACAAAGTCAGACTCCCCCACCTGATCCTTGGCAGGTCATCCGCGACCCTCTTCTTCCTCGTAATCCCCAAATCCATCACCAAAAGCTTATGTTGGGTCGTAAGGTTCTCACTCGTAATGACCTTGCAGTCTTTACAAAGACCTTTATTCTCTCTTCTAAGGAGCAAAAAGTCTATCTGCGTTGCAGCCGTCGAACTACGAAAGGTTACCAAGTGCTGCTCCCTCTTCGGGAAACGCGAGTTGGCTACTACCAATCCAAAGGCTTTAGCGAAATCCAGAAGTGAGACTCCTCCTCCATTCCTGACTCCGAAGCCGAAACGTCCATGCTCATCATCATGGAGATTAATAAAATTTTGCTTAAAAAATATATAAATTATTTAAAAGTATTTATAAAAACCAATATATTGTATATATATAATTATAAAAATTATGTAAAAAATTTATCGGTTCGGTTCTGTTTTTTCTTCGGTTTGCTTTTAGTTAAACCAAAACCAAACCAAATATTATCAGTTTTTAAAAATTCAAAACCAAACCAAACCTAATCCAAGTAAATATCGATTTATTTAATCGGTATGGTTTTGTTTTTCAATTTGGATCGTTTTTTAACCAAACCGTGAACACCCCTAAGTGGAAGTATTCATTGGTTTCCACAGCCTGAATATCCTTTAAGAGATGCGCAAAGCTTTTTTTTTTCTGTGGTAAACCATAGCCATAACCTAATGTGGAAAATCATTTTCCAACACCCATCAATCTCCTTTTTTTCCGTTTAACGTTTGTAGTCCTGACTTAGCAGCCAACCAAAATTGAAAAAAGGGTAAATAGTCATTATTTAAATTTAGTGCCATATGTGATGTACTCTACTTTTGGAATTGTTGATTATCTATTAATGTTCTATTTTCCTTGGACAGTATGGTGCAACTGATTGAGAAGCACAAGATGCAGTCAGAAAGGGAAAATATGGATAGTCCAGACCAACTCCAATATTCTAACCTTCATGTAATACCATTATCTCTGATGCTCGTAAATGTTCTTGTGTACCGGAGGATGCAGTGAATGAATTAACATTAAGCTAACAGCTAATTTAAACCCACCCCACACTTCCGCACGGATCAGCAGTATTGGTTCTTCCTTTAATATGACTTGAATCATCATCTTTGTTTGTTTCGTTATATGATCTTGGATGATATATACTCATCTATTCAGCTAGCTTTGGAGTTGAATTAGGCTCAAAGTTCATTTTTTTTTAATCAATCTTACCTGTTGGTTGTAGTTTTCTAGAGATACATTACCACTAAAGCAAGCGTTTCTTGTATGAACAGTTAATATGCACTATAAGAAAAGCTGGAATTAGTTATGAATTTCTATAGCTAATCTATCGTTAAATTGCTCATAGCTATTAAAACTTTTCAATAATTTGTCGTTAATCCATCGGTAAATAGAATTAGCGACGAATTTTATTGTTTAACTACAGAATTTGTCTGTGAATAATTTTAGTTTTTTTAAGTATTGATGTGATCATGAAATGTATACAAAAGATAAGACCTTGTTTGAAATCTTAATTTCCATATCTGACTGACCAAAACACCAAGCAAATGTTTCATTTTTCAGAGCGAGAAGAAAACATGTACAATGCTTAGCAGGGAATTTGTGGAGAAGAATCGGGAGTTGAGGTAATTGTTGGTTTTATTTTGAGTGTTCAAATGTTAATTTGGCTATGTATCCAATTTTTATAAGACACGTCTTTTTATTACTGAATCTCTTGCGTTATTTCATTTCCATATCGCTTTTAATCTCTTAGCCTTATCTGACCTCTTTTTATGTTTTTTATTGAGCCGAGGGTCTTTCGGAAACAGCCGTCCTACCTTGATAGGAGTAAGGTTTGCGTACACTCTACCCTCCCCAAACCCCACGTTGTGGGATTTCACTGGGTTGTTGTTGTTACTGTTGTTGTTGTCTTTTTATTACTGAAGAGATGTATCAATTAATTTTGAGATAACGATAAAAACACACCTCAAGTATCACTGTTTTTGAGTTTTCTAGCTGAACTATCAGAAGTGAGATATTTCTATCTAAACTATCACCAACTAGTTTGTAAAACACACCTCAACTATCAGTTGGTTCACTTTTCCTACCTAAAATATCACTAATTAGTTTGCAAAACACACCTCAACCATTAGTTGCTCACTTTCAATGAGCAACGTTTTGCAAACTATTTGGTGATAATTTAGGTAGGAAAAACTGAACAACGGATAGTTGAGGTGTGTTTTGTAAATTAGTTGGTGATAGTTTAAGTAGGAAACTCTCACACTGATAGTTCAGGTAAGAAACTAAAAAAGGTGATACTTGAGGGATATTTTTTACCCTTAACTCATAATTTTCTTATAGAAGGTAATTGTTGATTTATGTTTTCACTCTTTATAAATGCGTTACTCACAAGCTAGAAAATCAAATCTAGAGAATCCTGAAACCTTCATCTTTCCGCTCTCTTCAAGAATCCCATTTTTTCACTCCCTCTAATTTTTATAAAGTAATTAAGAGATTTAAGAGTTCTTTGGAATTTCTATGAAGGTACACATTAGAAAATTTCTAAGTCGGACTTCATTTTCTATTGCACCTGGTTAGCGACTAATATCTACCCGAAGACAGCGCATTCCGTAGCACGTCCCAAATTGACTTTTATATCAAAAACTCTTATCTTTTACTGTTAATTGTTGCGTCTTGTTATCATATGTTGAGAGTTCTACTAATAATAAGTATTTCTCGACACACTCTTATCTTTTACTGTTAAAATATTCTGTCTCGAGTCTTGTCAAATTGCAAATGACTTATTATGCTAGGACACTTAATGGAGAAGAGCTGCAAGCACTTGGCCTGGAGGAACTAATGAAATTGGAGAAGATAGTCGAGGGAGGAATAAGTCGTGTACTGAAGATTAAGGTCCTAGATACTTAATTCCCTCCTTTGTGCACTGATGTGATTAAATGGTCCAACAATTAACATGCGTTGACTGCATTAACTTGGGATTTTGTGTATTTCAGGGTGACAAGTTTATGAGAGAGATCAGTTCCCTCAAGAAAAAGGCAAGTCATTAATTAACTTGAATACTGTTATTTATCAGGACTATATTTCTTAATCAGGACATATTTGTTTCTATCAGGAACTGAAATTTGAATTTGGCTTTTGAAATATTAGGTTTTGGAAAACAATCATAGGGAAAAGTCTGTCGAGATTATGAAAAATATGGAAAATATTTATTATGGTTGTCCTGAAAACCTATCCTGAATAGTTTTTGGGACATTTTTATTTTGATTTTCGATGAAAAAAACTGTTTCTGAGAACAAACACGAGTTTTAAGTTCTTGAAAGCTTTCCATTAAAAAGGAGAAAAGGTCCAAATTTATTTTTATACTTTTGACATTCGTTACAATCTTAGTCGATTTGTTAATATTCTTGCCCTTCTTTAACATGGAACAGGTGGAGTCATATGTCCAACTTCTTTAAGAAAAAATGTTGAAATATATCCTTCAATTTGTGTCCTAGGGTTTAGAATTATCCTCAGCTGGGATACTGTCAACGATCAAGGGCAAAAACGAAACTTTTTGTAATGGCTGGGGAATATTAGACTATAAGTCAAACGAAGTGCAAAATTATTCAATTTTAAATAGTACATGGCCAAATTTGACCCTCTTTTCTTTTGAAAAAGTTATTTTTCCCGCCTTCTAAATTTCTCTTAAAGATAGAATCTATAAGCCAAACACTGAAATCCAATCTCAGGAACATTTTATTATTCTTGAGAACTGAGATTTACTATTAGCTAACTGTTGATGTCTAGTTATAACATTTTTATATGCAGGAAGCTCAACTGCAGGAACAGAATTCACAGTTGAAACAACAATCAGAAGTAAATTATTCTGCAATGTTATTTTAAAAAAAATCCTTTACTTCTCTCTTACTAAATCATTAAATTTGTGACAGCAGGCAAGAGTATTGAATGAATTTGAGGGCCAAAATGCAACTGAGCAAGGACAATCGGCAGATTCCATCACCAACAATCGCAGCTTAGTCAATAGTCAACAGGACTACAACGACTCAGATACTAGCCTCAAGTTAGGGTATGTAAAAAATATCCGAATCCCAAACCTCAAACCCCAAATTTCGAAACCGAACACTCTTCATGTGTCATATGTTATACTCATTCAATTTGCTTTATCATTGCAGCTTGGCTTTTCCTTAATGAGCTTGATTTGAGAGCGAAGGATATATATTTACTAAGGAGGATAGTGTAGGGATTCAAAGGGAAAATGGTAGTGTGCTAGAAACAGGGAAATTGAAAGTAGGACCTGGTCCCTTAGAGGAAATCTGAGAACCTGGTTCCTCTAAGAAAAAGCAAAAGGTTAAGAATTTGGATTTGGAAAGGTAGAAAAACTTGAGGGATCAAAAGGTGTTACTGGGCAGAGTGTTTGACTATTGAATTGTTGACAAGCATGGAATGAAAGAGTCGTAGGAGATAGTCGAGTTTCAAAAATGGGATCACCTGTTTATCTCTCCTGCCCCCAGTGTTTTTGAAAAGAAAGTGACATAGTTCTATGCCAACTTAATGTACATTGATAACTCCACCTTAGTCTTGTCAGTAAATGGGGTAGAGTTTGAGATGGATGAGAAAAGATTGGCAAAATTTGGTGTCCCCACCGAAGTACTGAAAACTATTGAAAAGAAGGTAACAAAAGACTTCAAGGGTCTGATTGTCAAAAGAAGGTGACTGCGATTGGTGAAAGGCTCTATAAGAAGCAGTTTAAGCCTGAGTAGCAACTCTTGTTTGAGCCTGTCAACAAAGTGCTGCTTCCAAGGGCTGAAAGAAGATGTATTGCTTTGTCGCCGATCTGGTCCTTCTTGCATCTCTAGCAGGTTTCATTCCATTAGTCTGGCCTCTCTTTCATGATTGAGCACATGATCAAGGTTGTTAATGCCAGGGAAGGGAAGCATGGTCTTTCATTTTTTTTCCTTTTACCAGGATCTTTGCCACTTTAAAGTCAAGACTGGAAGGCTACCTTAGCACTCGAAAGTAGATGTTTACCATGGGTACCTTAGAAGAATGTGAGTGTCTGCCAAAGAAGGGTGGTATTGGCAGTAATTCCACCATTTCAAGCCTGATTAAAGCTCAAGAACAGGCCACTGTATAAATTGCAAGGCTCTAAGCTCATAATGCCATCCTGAGAGAGCATAATTGGTTGCAAAGGCACAGGAACCTGGTCCCAGTAGTGAATTGGTAGATGCTAATGTTGCATTAAGGGATGAAAATGTCGAGTTAAGGACAAAGCGCTATGTGCTCCGCGACCAAATGGTCCAGAATCAAAGGGCTTCCAGTTAGATATTCAATATGCCTCTCAAGATATTCGTGCCTTAGTTCCTTCGCAGTTTGTCCTCTATCTCATTGTCCTTTTAGCATATTTTTCTCCTTTATAAAATTCCTGTTTTGTCTCTCTCCTCTTTGATGACATTGGTATTTTTGACATTTTAATTATCATAACTTGTGTTGTTTTGACTGCTAATTACTGATATGATTAATGGTTACTCTGTTTAATGGGCAACTACTCTGTTTTGTGCAATGTTTACTTTGTTCCTATGCTTTGATGTTCCTGATTTTGCTCATGTTGTGTTGCCTCAGTGGCCCTGAGTTAATGTCACTGGACTTCTTTTGCGTTTATCTCTTTTATTACTCTTTTCGATGATGCCAAAAGGGGGAAGTATCTGAAAAGGAAACTAGTTGCAAACATGTTGTGTAAGCCTAATTTGTGTGTTTGAGAAGGGAACAAGTAGGGAACTTGGTCCTCAGGGGAAACTTCAGCTATGAGTTTGTCATCATAAAAAAAGGGGGAAATAATTGATAAGATATGCTATTTGGTGTTTCGATGATTTGACAAACACTTAAGGGACCAGGTACTCGAGCAGGTTCCCTGAGTGCAGCATAACAACATAACTGCAGTTTGCTAGAGGCCAAACTTGTAGCCAAAGTCCACTATCTAAAGATGAAAATGTTAACATATTGTTGAGGTCCTAATCCGTAGGGGGAATCTGGTCCTCCGGGTTCAGATAAGAAAATATGGATGTGTCTTGTTGCTTATCATGATAATGAGATCTAATCTGCAAAGGACACCTGGTTCTCAGAGGGAATATTAATTACGATTTTGTCATCATCAAAAAGGGGGAAATTGATTAGTTAAGATACTTCATAGTATTGATGATTTGACAAATACACTATGGACCAGGTCCCCTGGGCACTATACGGTACATGACAACTGTAAAGCTGTGTGCACTGTTCCAACAGGCAGAACCACAGCAACACAGCTGCATGTCAGTAAAAAGACAAGGACCATTGTAATGTCCCTATCCATGGTCACATGCTACTCACATGCTTTCTACTTAGCCTTATATATATACAACATGTTGGCATTGTTTAACCTAACACTTGCAATTCCAAAAGGATATATTTCTCTCAGGTGTGGCGGCTACCTTCCACAAGGTGCCCACAAAAACAAGATCTCAACAATCCAAGGGACCAGTTCCTGCCAGTGAAGACATCTGAAGTCCTAGGATAGTTAGAGTCTTGTTTCATTCTCTTAATTTGTAATCCTACATTGCTTGTCAAGAAGCATCATAGTAGGACCGAGTTCAAACTTTGTAACTTTGTTTTCTTAGCTAGAGTTAGCTGAGTATCAGTTGGGTCGTTGGCTAGAGGTAGTCAAGACTTGGAGCTTTGCAATAGAGTTATTGTAAAGGTGCTTATAATAGGGGTATTGTAAGGGTTGGGGATTAAGAGTTTAATTTCTAGGTTGTAATTTGAAGTTGCTCAGTTTAGTGAAGTTGGAAATCTTACGGGGGTAGGTTGTGGTTTTTAATCCCTTGAGCAAGGAGTTTTCCACGTAAATATCTTGTCTTATTTGCTTTCTATTTCTATCTGTGAAAACAGGTTGAGGACCTGGTCCCTCAGACTGTTTTGATGAACTTTAAGGTGATGAACTTTAAAAGGGTGAACTCATACGTTCTATCAATGTGTGTGTGAAAGATAATAAAATTCTAATAAATATCAGCTTTTGGATTCATAATTTTAAAGTATAGCAAGTTTAATGCAAAAAAGGTTAAAGGTAACATTCATCAAATTAAAATTCTGGATCGCCTGTATTGTTTAACCCAATTTTTCAATTCCATATTTCTTATGTTATTTCAACTGTCATTTTTATTCAAATATCTTCAATCAATCACTCTGTCCATTTTATTTGTGCCTTACTTTTTTTATTTTTAAGTATGATTCAAAAAGAGTGCTACTTTATATGTTTAGTAAGATATTATTTCCCAGTATATCATAATACGTTTAAGACCAAAAAATTAAAAGGTTATTCTTTTATATGCACGTTTAATTTAAGATCACAACATTAAAAAAAAAAAATAGTGTATTCGAAAATTTTATGTATACTCAAACTATGGCACATAAATTGAAAGTATAGCATTTAGGCAGCAACCCGACTTTTGTCCTTAGCAAATGCCTTTTTTTTTTAGTATCATCCAGTATATGATACTCGTTTTGAAGTTCGATTAATTTAAATTCGCATCGCGTAAGGCCCATTAAAAGATGAAGCATTTCGTATAAGAATATTTTTTCATTTTCATGACTCGAACTCAATACCTCTTATTATAGATAAAAGAATCTTATTAATCCCACTACAATCTTTTATGGTAGCTAGCAACTACCTTCATAACTTACCAATTGTAACAATATTACTTTTTTTTTTTGTTTAATCAGATACTACTGATATATATTTATAGCAAGATATATCTACATCCTAGTTACATTAGAGTTAACGGCTCCAGGGCCATTCAGTTGTTCAAAAACATCACCCCCATGGGTGTTACTAAGATTTACAACCCGATTAAAGAAAGTACCACATTGGTGGTCAAAATATACATTTCTAACAAAAATAGGAGGGGTTTCCAATAGCTTCACTTCGTCAAACAAAAGTTACTTTCCTCCTTCTTTGGCTAGCAAGTCTGCCACTTTGTTCTGCTCCCTGTAGCAATGTCTTAGCTCCGGATGCCCCAGCCTTCCCATTAAATACCTGCATTCAGAAATGATAGACGTGTAAGGTAGATGGCCCTCCTTGATCATTTTAATTACCTCTGTGGAGTCTTGAGTTGGTTTCTAAGAATATTACTACTATACAATAAATATGACTCACAGTCCTGTCCTAATTTTAGATGAATTCAATGATGGACAGGCAACTCTTCGACGAGCTTTATAGACCACTCCAACTAATCTAAATATTCTAAACAACATAGCCTTAATTATTAAAGTGAGAAAAATATAGAAACATAGTGTTCCTATAACAGTATAATATCTTGATGACGTAGCGTGCGAAAACCTTGTAGTCCACGAACTGACTTAAGTCAATTAAATTAAAGCTCAATCAAACTATGTGGTGTAGCGGATATGGTCAGTGACGGATTCAGAATTTTCACTCAGGGGGTTTGAAAAAATAACAAAAGCTAAATATAAAAAACAATGTTGCCAATAGGGATCGAACCTAGGATGCAATGACAATTTTGAACACCTTGAACGGCTTAAGCTAACCTTTTGCATTTATTCAGGGTGTTCAAAAGTTAATATATGTACTTAAACACAGAAAATCTGCCCTATATATACACTGTAATTTTTTGTCGAGGGTGTTCAATCCGCTCCTGGATGGAGCTGCTTCTTCCTTAACCAGAGATGTCTGTTTCTAGCTACGGATACGGAAAAATCCTTGGTAGGGAGTGTTTTCCCCAAATAAGACCCTATGCGGTGCGAATCTGTATATAATCGGACTATAATGCGGATTTTACCGGAGGGAAACCAAAAAAATTAAAGCTGAATCATGGTCGTTCTTATTAACTTCTCTAGTGGCCAGAAGGGACAGATAGTTTGCACCAATATAATTCGTATCAAAGTATTATTTTAATCATGTCTAAATAGTTTAATCGGACCTTCATTGTTCTTATTCAGATAAGTGACCTTTTGCTTGAAATTTTAATTATCTTGCTGTACCAAATGGTCCCCTCGTCATAAAGGAGAAAAAATCTCAGCAGATCAGGTGGGTGGGTGTCTAATTTCAATACAACACACACTTCTGATGAGTGGCTTCACAGTTTTTATTGTAGTGCTTATTATTGAAATCGGATATACTTTGCTAACCACTTGTTTCCCTCTTGGCTCTTGCTGAAGATGTGTCATATCTTTCCACTAAGAATAATTATGTCCTTACTTTTTCAGTATTATCAATCGAGGATCCAAACAATCTTTCTTACTTTTTCAGTATTATCAATCGAGGATCCAAACAATCTTTCTAGTATAGTACTATAATTTTCTAAATAGTACCGTCAGACCTTCTTATAACAGCATTCGCATATAATAATATCTTTCTATAATAATCAGGTTTTTCCGGAATTGATTTTTTATGTTATAGTTTACTTCTCTATAATAGCATTTTACTTATAACAACAACATACAATTTTATAATAGTACGCTCTTTGTAAAATTATCGCCCATAAAACAACTATCTTCATTTTTTGGTAATATAATAATTAACCATTTTTATAAAAATATAATATCACCAATAATAAGTTTAGACATTTGACCAAATATTTGATCCTTTAGTACACTATTTATGATAAAGAATATTATATGAATATATAATTTTCATCTTTTAAATATTTTTCTTCGCCATACAAAGTGTGATTAAGCTTATAATTTGACAAGTAAAATTGAAAAATTAGATTTTATGTATCTTTTTTTTGCCTATAACAGCAAAATATTATTTAAATAACAATGTTGTTATATGTGTATAACAACCATTCTCTATAACATCCAAAAAAATCGGGCTCCAATGATGCTATAATAGAGAGGTTTTACTGTATAAGGAACTTGTCATGCAAATGCAAAATAGTACTACTGCCTCCATCCCAACTTATATGAGGGTGTTTGACTTGACACAAAGTTTAAGAAAGAAATAATAACTTTTGAAATTTGTGGTCTAAAATGAGTCATATAGCTGTAAATCATTTCATTAAGGGTAAGTATTTTTAAAGTTAAATTATTACTAAATATCGTAATGTGACGTTATTTTTTATACTGACTACAAAATAAAGAGTGTCAGATAAATTGGAACGAAGGAAATTGTAATTTTTATTCAGTCTCTCAACATTAAGGACTCGTTTAGTTATGATTGTAATATATGGATAGTGTTTGCGGGATTACTGACTTTTAGGCATTTTTTTTCTTTAAATACTTTAATCTCTTATTAATAAATATTTTTTCACTATAATTTATCACATATAGAATAATACATATATTGATTAATGTATAACATAATGCATGTATTATCTAATACTAACAACCAAGCGCTATACAAAATAATGCATGAATTATTTTATTATATGTTAGATTATGTAAATATTTAGTCAAAAATATTTTGTAATCCTCTATTTTAAGATAGCATACGTTAGAATCAATTAGTCAAATTAGTTCCTAATTTGTAGCCTACAATTACGTTGTAAATGATGTATATTAACCTATTGAATGAATGAGAATAATCACGGCAAATATTATCTTACATGGTATCAGGCTAGGTCTCTACAACCCTAGCAGCCGCCCATCTCCCATCTTCTTCGTCCCTTCCTTCTTCTCATCTCCATGGCAGACGCGTCCAAGTTGCATCCTGCAACTACAGTCACCAATATCAAATCCTGCATTCCTATTGTTCTTGACTATGAAGGAAGCCAATACAATAACTGGGCTACCCTCTTTAAGCTCCATTGCCGAGCGAACTTGGTAATTGATCACATCTTACCTCCTGCCTCCCCCACCGTCTCATTCACAGCAACCGCAGTAGAGAAAATTGCTGCAAAGGCTCTATGGGAACGGCTAGATGACATCGTACGGCAATGGATATATGGTACGATATCCAATGATCTTCTTAACACAATCATTCATCAAGAGGACACCATAGCCGAGGCCTGGAATCGTCTTATTCATCTCTTCCAGGATAACAAATCGGCTAGGGCTCTTTCCCTTGATGCAAAATTCACGAACACCAAATTGGTGGATTTCCCGAACGTGAAATCATACTGTACCAGGCTCAAGGTTCTTGCAGACAACCTCGCCAACGTCGGCCACAAAGTCTCCAACGAACGTCTGGTGCTCCGTCTTCTGCGTGGTTTATCGGAAGACTATAAGAATTTTCAAACAACAATGCAGCATCGTACTCCTCTCCCATCCTTTGAAGTTGTGCGGTCGATGCTCGACCTTGAGGAAGACAGTAATGGCGAGGACGCCATTTATGAATCAGGTTCGAATGCTGCTCTCATTTCCCACAATATTAATTCTCATAATTTCTCTGTTAATGGGCAGCCCAACAATACTAAAAATACCTCCAATAATCGAGGAAATTCCCACAATCGTGGAAAGAAGAACAACCGCGGTCGTGGCGGTGGGAACCGCAACAACAACCGTGGTGGTGCTGGGAATGGCCAGAATAGCGGCGGGGGCAACCGGAACAACCACCAGACCAGTCTACCCGCTGCGTCGCAGCACCAAGGAGCTCCTGCCCAACCTTGGTTTTTCCCTCCTTGGGCTTCTTGGGGACCACAGCCGTGGGCCACCCCACCGTGTCCCTACCCACCACAGGTTGGTAGTAGCTACGCGAGTGGCAGCAGCCACGCCCAGCCCAATCACAGCAGGGCATTCTCGGTGCTCGCCCTCCCCAGTCATTCTATTCGGCAGCCCTGCCACCACAGCATGGTGGGTATGTGCCCACAGACATTGATCAGGCTATGCATACAATGTCCTTGCATCCGCCCGATGACAACAATTGGTACATGGACACCGGAGCCACAACTCACATAACCAACTCCCAAGGTACTCTCTCGTCTTACTATCAATTGAGCAAAAACAATGGCATTATTGTTGGTAATGGTAACATGATTCCGATTCATGGTTGTGGTCATACTTTCCTTCAAGTCAATCCCTCCCTAAAAATAAAAAATGTTTTACATGCACCTAAACTCATCAAAAACCTTATTTCCGTTCGTAAATTTACTATCGATAATATGGTTTCTGTTGAATTTGATCCTTTTGGTTTTTCTGTGAAGGATTTACGGACGGGGAGCAAACTCATAAGATGTGAGAGTTCGGGTGATCTTTATCCATTCTCTAAAAATTATCGAGCCATTTCGTCTTCCACACCATCTGCTTTTACCGTCATCTCTCCTCATATTTGGCACTCCCGTTTGGGTCATCCGGGGGATGTAATTCTTAGTTCTTTACGTAGTAGTAATTTGATTGAATGTAATAAGGCTCGAAACAATGTTTGTCATTCTTGTCCTTTGGGGAAATTGATTAAAATGTCTTTTTATGACTCTCTTTCAACTACTACTATGCCCTTTGACATTGTTTACAGTGATTTATGGACTTCACCCGTTCTTAGCTCTTCCGGTCACAGATATTATGTTTTCTTTCTTGACAATTATACTAATTTTCTTTGGACTTTTCCCATCAAAACAAAGTCCCAAGTTTATGGTATTTTCTTGTCTTTCCGAATTTTCATTCGCACTCAATTTGAAAAAGAAATCAAAACTTTTCAATGTGACAACAAGCGTGAATTTGATAATGGTCCTTTTCATAAATTTTGTGAACAAAACGGGATGCTTTTTCGATATTCTTGTCCGCACACCTCACCCCAAAATGGTAAGGCGGAACGAAAAATTAAATCCATAAACAATATTGTTCGTATACTCCTTGCCCATGCATCTATGCCCCCCTCCTATTGGCATCATGCTTTGGCCATGGCAACGTACCTACACAATATTCTCCCTTCTAAAATCTTAGCATATAAGAAACCCACTCAGATTCTTTATCAAAAGAATCCATCCTACTGTCATCTCCGGGTTTTTGGTTGTCTATGCTTTCCTCTCTTCCCTTCCACAAAAATTCATAAGCTACAATCTAGGTCCACTCCGTGTGTTTTCCTAGGGTATCCTTCCAATCATCGGGGGTACAAATGCTATGATTTATCGAGCCGAAAAATAATCATAGCCCGGCATGTGTGGTTTGATGAAAACTCTTTTCCATTTTCAAAAATAAATAATCTAACTCCTACCTCATATGAGTTTTTTAATGATGATAATTTCCCATTAAGAACACATTTGTTGCACGACCAGGCCAATGCTCAACAAATGCAGCCATTAAGGCCCATTTCCCCTCCTGCAACCCAACACCCAAACTCACCCATTTCCTCTCCTCCCTTGTCGCCTGTCCAGCAGGCCACTCCCACCACCCCAGCGGCCCAACAGCCTCTTCCCTCTCCTGGCGCGGCCCAACTCCCTCCTTCACCCTCGCTGCGTGTTGTGAGCCCAGGCATCTATCGCTCGTCTCACCAACGCAGCAGCCCCGTCCCTGCCAGCCCCATCTCACCTACATTGCCACCAGTTCCTCGCATGACTACACGTAGTCAACATGGGATATTTAAGCCAAACTTGAAATACAAAACTCAAGCATTAAGTGCCACCAACACCTCCATCTCTCTTATTCCCCAGAATCCAGTTGGTGCACTTAATGACCAGAATTAGAAAAATGCTATGTAAGATGAATATAATGCTCTTATTGATAGTAAGACTTGGGAGTTGGTCCCTCGTCCTTCAAATGCAAATATTATTCGGTCTTTGTGGATTTTTCGGCATAAAAAGAAATCTGATGGCTTTTTTGAGAGGCATAAAGCCCGTCTTGTAGGTGATGGCAGGTCTCAGCGGGAAGGTGTTGATTGTGACGAGACTTTCAGTCCGGTTGTCAAACTGGCAACTATCCGTGTGGTTCTAACTATTGTTTTATCTCACTTTTGTGCTACTTCTAAAAAATTGTCCCAGTTTCCAGTCCTGGAGGCGTTTGGTTCTAAACAATTGAAAGTGAGAACTTATAATGAAAGTTTTTGGAAGGGATTTGACCGATTTCAAAAAAATTTGTCCCAGTTTCAAGTTACTAGGACACATGAATTTAAACAGTGGGAAGACCAAAATTTTATATAAAAACCCTTATGTATCTTATAGGGACTAAACATGGTTGGACAAACCAAAGACTTTGAAATTTTAAAAATAGAAGGGCCGAACCCGTCTCGGGTTGCCTACGTATCCCAAAGGAATCAGGCCAGACGTAGTTCGTGATTAAAAACTTTTGAGTTTTTTTTTTTTAATAATAGGAGGGCCGAACCCGATGTGGGTTGCCTACGTATCCAAAAGGAAGTCAGGCCACACGTAGTTCAAACCTACAAAACAAAGACACTGAAATATTTTGAAAAGAGTGGCCGAACCCGATATGGGCTGCCTACGCATCCAAAAGGAAGACAGGCCAAACGTAGTTCATTACCCACAACTGACAAAGTCTTAATTTAGAAAGGTCGTAACAAAACATAGAAGCGACATGACAAAAAAAACAAAGGTTCTAGCTTATGCCTCCGGCCTATTACAAAAGGAAATTTAAACTTAAATTACTGAAACTCCCGGCGAATCGGGGCTGAGATGCAAATCCAATTCGTCAACTCAGGTCCCGGATCGGCAGCCCATAAGGTCGGTGTTTCAATAATGTCTTCGATTACCACAACATGATCATCTTCATCTTCCACGAACAAGTTCTTGATCCCTTCCACAATATCATCATAGGCAACTTCAACAGTCAGATCTGAAGTTTTGGAGATGGCAGGTTTTGAGAAAGTTTGATCAATGGTAGGAATGGGTTTTGGCAAGAAAATATCCTTTCCTTTATTCTTTCGTGCTTTCTTTGCTTCTTTCTCAGTTGGTTCATATCCGAAACCAAATGTGAACTGTTGTGCAGGGAGAACTACAGGCTCAACCCGCCCATTTAATGTCTTCCCTAACCCAAGTCCAGGTTGGTACCCATTTTTTAGCATTTCCTTTGCAACCATGATTGCGGCGCATGACCTTTTTGATTCTTGAGTTTGACACACTTCACCCACTCTAGTAACATTCACAACCTCCCAAGCATGGTAAGTTGTTCCATCGAACCCTCCTGTTGCCTCGATGAATGGGATGGATTTCTCTCGATAGATAGACGTGTCACCTTCTCCATGTATGCATATTTGTTGTTGATCCCACTCAAATTTGACAGTTTGGTGCAAAGTAGATGGTACAGCTCCAGCCAGATGGATCCACGGTCTTCCTAACAACATGTTGTATGTCGTGGAGATATCAAGTACTTGAAAATCCATAACGAACTCAATAGGTCCAATCAGCACATTCAACTCTATTTCTCCAATAGGACGTCTTTGAGCCCCATCAAATGCTCGAATATTCATATCACTTGTCTTAAGCTCGCTAATATTATATCCGATCTTCTTCAGACTTGTTAGTGGACAAATGTTAATTCCAGAGCCCCCATCAATCAAAACTTTAGACACAAACATGTTACGACACTTGACAGTTATATGGAGTGCTTTGTTGTGACTACATCCCTCTGGTGGCAGTTCTTCGTTATCGAAGCTGATTCGATGACTGTCAAGCACGCGCCCAACTATTCCAGCTAACGTCTCACTAGTTGTTTCGCTTGGAACATACGCTTCACTCAAAATCTTCAAGAGTGCATTTTTGTGTACATCCGAACTCAAAAGAAAAGAGAGGATAGGAATCTGGGCATTGGTCTTTTTCAACTGATCCACAACTGAGTACTCACTGGCCTTAATCTTCCTCAAAAATTCTTCTGCCTCGGCTTCTGTCATGACCCTTTTGGGAGGCACATTGCTTTCTTTAGTTTGCCTCAATCTAGCTAGCTCTTCAGGGGTATAGCACCTTCCGGACCTTGTCATTCCTGACGTTTCAGTCTTGTCAGTGATCGTTTCCTTTCCTCGACACTCCATCATGGCTTGTTGATAATTTCATGGTACCGCTTTGGTATCGAGTACTGGTAACTGATTTGGCGCTTGAACTACCTCCACAGGTGTTGATGAAGCTCCTAATATCTTGACAGGCACAAAACCTCTTATCACTATTGCCGGAGAAGCAACGACTATAAGACCATGATCTTCCACGCTATTCACAGGCACTATAAATTTGGCTGGATCGTCATCATTTTCATCTATTCCAATCATATTTATCGTGGCCCCATCATGGGTCGGGAGTGGATTATTAACCACGTTTGGTGCCGGTTGTTTAACCATGATCTGTTTTGCTTCAATAAGATCTTCAACCTTGTGTTTCAATGCGTAACAACGATCAATGGAATGGCCTTTTACCCCCGAATGATATGCACACATTTTAGTGGGATCAAAACTTCTAGGTAATGGATCTGGAATTCTTCCTTCCACAGGATATATTAAGCCTGAAGCTCGCAGTCTTTAAAAAACAACGCTCAATGGCTCTCCCAATGGTGTAAAATTGCGGAAAGGTCTATTTGGGCGAGGTGCGGATGCATTGTTTGGATGATGAGATTGTGATGGTGGAGCTGGGTATGTTGGTGGTCGTGGAGCTCGGTATGTTGGCTGTGTGTTGTAGACGGGGTAGGAAATTTGTGGTGATTGAGGCGGGTAAGATAATAAAGCTTGGTTGTATGGATGTGACGAATATTGGAAATATTGTGAGTGGAGAGCGTTAGACTTGTATCGCGGAGGTTGTTGGTGGTGGTATGAGGTGCTTCCTAAAGCCATTACCGCTGCCGCGTCCTTTTCTTTTTTCTTTCCGTTTCCAAGAGCACCAGTTTGTATGGCCTTACTAGTAGACTGCAATGCTGCTAGACTTGTTATTCTCCCTGTCTTAATGTCATCTTCGATCATGTCCCCAGCTTTGATCACTTCTGCAAAAGTTTTTCCGCCCATTGTCACCAAACGTTCATAGTACTCTGGTTCTAGTGCCTGAATGAAGAAAGTAACCATTTCTGTTTCCTCCATGGGCGGGTGCACCCTAGATGCTTCTCGGAATGATTCGGTTAACTTCTTCTTTAACTTTGTAATTGAGATTCTGTCAAGAGCGATCTCAACATGAAACTTGTAATGATCCACAAAAGCATTTGCCAAGTCATCCCAAGTACGCCATTTGGTTGTATCTTGTTTGGAATACCATTCCAAAGCTTTTCCACTCAAACTATGATTAAATAGTTTGACTCTTATCCCTTCGTTCTTCCCCACACCAATCAACTTTTCACAATAGACCTTCAGATGGAAGAAAGGGTTTCCCGACCCATCAAACTTCTCAAATTTTGGAATCTTGTAACCTGGTGGCAATTCTACCTCAGGAAATGCACATAACTCTTCATATCTCATGCTTTGGTTACTACCGAGTCCACGCAAACTCCTCATGGCATCTTCCAAACTTTTGAGCTTTATATTTATCATTTCATCATTAACTGCCCTTACCTTATTTTCGCCTTCGACATAATGATCAACATCTGTGTGACATTGTCCTTGGGTTTGTGTCATGGGTGGAGCTGTGGTATAAGTATATACCGACGGAGTTTGACGAACCCCCTGAGATGGAGTCATATGTGGCGGAGTTTGAGAAAATGACCGATTTTGAAGTACCATGTGACTTAGTTCAGCAACTCGTCGCTCCAGACGAGCAATGATCTCCAAATGTGTTTCTAGTTCACTAGAGGATGTGGATCACTCGTGATCGGTAAACTAAGAGATGGCTCAGATGAAGTGGTTGCATTGATCAAACTTTGCTCCATTTTAGAACGAGTCTTTTTAGTTAACCAGGTGATTAGTGATGAGTCAGAGTCTGATTTCTTGGCTCTAGACCGTGTGAAATATGGATGCTCCGCCAGTTCCCCTTTAGCACAAGTCAACCTTTTGTTTTGAAAATAAGTTTGAAAGAAAAAAGATAAAACAAGAAAGAAAAAGAAAAACGAGTCAGTATACGGTAAGGATATGTTATTGCACATAAACACATTATTGCACATAATACATCGCGTTCTATAGTGCAAGGGACCTCTTTATGCCAGAGGTAGGCCTAACGAACATTTGAAGGACAAACATGTTTTTTATGTATCATTCCATAACTCTTCCTAAAACTAATTTACAAGAATAATAAAAATTTATTACATGTCAATTAATAATACAATTCAAAGTTAATCTAAGATATCTAATACTTCATCTTCATTGATTTCCTTTAGTTGTCTTCAACCCTCTGGCATTAATTGGATGCTCCATGCCAACCTGCAACAAAATGTCTGTTTTCCTGAAATATTTATCTATAGAGTGTAGGTCCACACATTTGTCCTTCAAATAATGCACATAAATAGTGAATAGTGTCACTTAGAGTCATAGACTCATTTGGACATTTGGTAAGGTTGACTAATGAACTTAATACACCAAGGGTATTAAGCCTCCTAGGTTTAAAATGATGCATGTCCTTACAAGGTTTTGGTTTTCGCTCTACCTAGGTAGACTAAGAGTGGTTTTCCTATGACACAAGGCTCCCCCAAGTGGACAACTTGGGAGTGGAAAGTCCGTGGCTGTCGACTGCACCGCCGATCGACTAAATCCACTAGACCAATCCAACTAAAGGGGTAATTTAGTAGTGCGCGGGCGCGAACCGCGAAGCCGCTTTAAGTGTGTGAATATGTGTGAGTTTTCCAGGAGTGGAAGAAGTATGAGCGGAATGCCAATTTAAGGAAAGCAATAACATACATATTACATAGAAAATTTACATAAAGAATAAAATAAAAACACCCAAAAGCATATAAGGAAAAAACAATAATAAATGCAAAAAAGAAAAACAAACAAAATATCCAACAAATTAACTATTAACCCAAGTCCGTTATGGTTAGAACCTAAAGTGTCCCCAGCGGAGTCGCCAAGCTGTTGCACCCCATTTTAACAGGATTAATTTAGAGTACAACATATTGGTGATTCCTGTTGGTTTTATTTAAGGAGTCGCCACCTAATTGATTTTGAAGGTGAATTAGGGCACCTAATTTATTAACTAAGGTAAAGCTAGCTAAACCTCGTCAATAATCTGCTTAATCAGTGTGATTCTAGGTAAGGGTTCTATATTATCCTAAAGGGAAGGTGTTAGGCATCCTTTAGAATCCGTTAACTACGGTTATCCGGCCAAACTTAGGTTAATTAATTAAGGCTAAATATAAAAATAGCTTACAAGTATTGCTGAGATTTCAAAGAAAAATTATGTTAGTCAAGATTTATAGAAAATATAATAATTTGTACAAAAGAGGGTTTTAAACACTACTTTAAAATAAGACTTATAAATGTCGCTTAAACTTTAAATGAAAATATAGTAAATGCTATTCAAGATGAGACTTGTAGGAAATATGATAATTTACCCATAAATAATAGCTTTTGAGAAAATATTTAGCAATTTTGAATAAATTATGTTATATGAATGTAGCAATGTAGAAAAGCTAGACTTATTTTTTTTTTTAAAAAAAAAATGCAAAAAGATAATGAGTTTTCTTCCTTTAACTTTATTTAGTTATATTCGGCTAAAATACATATAATTTGATAAATCTTGAAGAAATTATTTATAAAAGGTTCTTGAATTTATATTTGTGTATTAGTGGCGTTTTGAAATTTTAAGATGGTAATAATAAAATATGATTCCATTAACTCAAAATACATAGTTACGCTATTTGCGAATTAATAAATAAAATAAATGTTAGATGCAATAAATAGTTTTGACTTAAAAGAAAAAAGAAGCTTATGGAATTAATTAGTCTTTCTCAAATTAACTACCCTTTAACCAAAACTAAATTCTATACTAATCTACTAAGGTTCATTTAGCTAAGGAAACAAACAAGTAAAATGTTAGTTGCACAAATACAAATCAAGTGCATAAAAATGAAATAAGGGAGCAAATGATATCAAAATGGGCTCAGCCCATTTTCGGACTGCTGATTGTGCTGCTAGTGGGAGTGGGCTCAGCCCACGTTTTTTAATGCTGCGTTCAAGGGCTGTTGTTGGGCTGGACACGAGAGGAGTCATGTTGGGCTTTTAGCCCAACGCCAAATGCGGAAGAAGAACAAGTCCCTAGGACTAGTGTGCAATGATCATGCATAAAATGAAAAGAAAAGGATTAGTATCTAAACGATGAATAAGTTAAACATGTAGAATATGAATTCAAAAGAAATCAATAAGTTGTGTATATTCTGGGAATATTTGGGTATATTTTGTATTTATACACCATTCAGCCATTATACACTTGGGGCATAGAAAAACAGGGCCACCCTCCCACATAGGCAACATCCACAATGTGATGTTTGTCATACATAAATGTGTACAAGGTTCGGACAGATGCAGTAGCGCATAATACTCAGAATATACCTGGTATACTTGAAAGGTATACATCAATATACGACCTTTGTGTACGCTGGGCGTACACTAAGGTTTTGTATACCATGTATACTTTGACGTATACCATGCTAGAAAAAATCAGAGGGGACAAACCCACACAAGCAGATTTAAAACGCAGGAAGAGAGAAGGAAATTCGCGAGCTCCTCATATATTCCAGACTAGAACAAACATTCCAAGCAAGCATAAGGCATGGTTAGATATTTAACTAGAAAAATTAATTAGAACTGCCCAGATAGCAACAAAGCTGGGAACAGACAGGAAATGCAAAACACTGCGTTCAAATAAGGCTGAACAGCAAGGGAAGAAGGGGAAAAATATACAGGAGTTAACAATACGCTACAGTTAACCATATGTAAAGCAACATGATTGATGAATGCTATCATCTGAACACTTTATACATGGTCGTTCATTTGAGACAAAGTTCAGTAACAGAGCATCTATATCCTGGAAACATTTTGGCACAATGTAGAGCAAGAATAGGCATGAGGAATACTGATTTCACAAAGGGGCAAATTATAGGCTAGCACTGATAGCACATAGGCCTATAAGATCCCTGTTTAACTTAGACAAAGGCAAGTATTCAAATCACAGGAATGGTTAAACACAGAAGTACACAGGTGATGTCATTAAATATGGTCTTATCTAGCATGTTTCAGGACTAAACTGACACAACACTTAAGATGAAATAGAAGTTCAAAGCCCAAGTGTTCATGTAAACATCCCCAACATATGACAACTCTCATATATCAGTAAAGTAGGTGTTTAAACATTCTTAGACATCAGATACAAGCTAATCCTCAAGCAAACAGGTGGACATGACTACATTTGGACAACAATGACATACAAGGCCAACTCTGACTCAGATTATCACCTATGAGGACACAAGACATATAAGGACAGCCCAAACAATTCCACAGACCCCTTTTATGTGACCTAGACTAGCACTGATGCATTCATGAGTAACATAGAGACATCAAACAAGTACCCAGACCAATATTGACAGTATATGAGCATTTATAGAATTAAATAAACACATACAATAGACTGAACCCAAATTAATTAGAGGCAAGCAGGGGATATTCATCAAAAGACTTAAGTAAAGGCATATTAACCTAACACAGAAACATTAAACAACTTTCTGTCAATGGTTTAAGCCAATGCTCAAATAGCCACATTAAACAATTTCCTGCCATTTCAAGTTTTTTTTTTTTTAGATATGTAGAGACCCTAAATGATTGAACCCAACCCATATTTGAACAGTTGATTGCCCTTATGCCATTAATGAATCAAATGAATAAAGAACCACATGAGTAGTTTAAGCAAATCAGGGGTGAAGTAGATTTTTTAAGCATGGTGGTGACAAGGTCAGGCTAGTAGTAGCCTTAAACACTAAAAGATTCAAGATTAGACCATTTAAGAATCAAATTGCAGTATACTTGGCTAAATCCCAATTGTATCTAGATGTTAATCGTAATGGACCGCTACTAACCAATAATGGGACAGGATAGACAAGCCAGATAAATGAGTAATTAATGGCTAAGTAACTAAACTAATTTAAATAGACAACCATGTTATTTCTAATGCTATTTTTTACAGTAAATGAATGACATGCTTACGCAAACAAACGATTGGACTTAAACTAAGGTTGATCCAGACTAACATATGAACTAATAACATACTTAAAGACTAATCACGACAACATTAGCTAAAACTAGCACCAAACTGAAAACTGGACTATACTAAGGTAATAATACAATAGCCACTAGACTGACATATAAGCAAATGACACTATATTAAACTAAAACAGAACAAGCTTATAATGCTAAAACAGCTAGCAATACTGAACGAACCATTGATTTAACAATTACTCACAAATATTAATAAACACATAATAGACATGAAGTAAAATAAGCACATACTAAAACAAACTCTTCCAACCACCAAACAGAATAGACATACATATAGACCTGAATGTAAGCAAAATGGCTTAAAGGAGGAGAAATTACCTTCTTCGGGTGCAGCGAACAGGGGCGAAGGATTCGATATCTACTCGAACATTACTAAATCCGAACTTATGATGCTCGGATTCGCAGCGACACCAAGGCAAACGAAAACAAAGTTGATTCAGTATTTTGACTCGATAATAAAACAAGATTAAAAACCGCTAGTAGAACTCGTATTTTAGGGAATTATAGGCAACTAAAAGACTTATATTTTTTTAGAGATTTTCGGGATTTCAGAAAAAATTGTTTCAGAACTTCAATTTTCAGGGGGGTTTTTGCGATTCGAAAGCTTGTTCTTAGGGAATTTTATGAATCGACCAATCCCTTTAGGTTCTTGGGGGGTTTCACCAATCAAAAATCCTCCACTAAAAAATGGATTTGAAGCAAATATTTATAGGGGGTAGAACAACTAGGGTTTCGTTTGTGACGAAGAGAGAGAGGAGCGGGGGGACAAGAGGAAATGGGGGTGGCAGTGAGCGTGGGGGGACAGGAAGGAGTGAGAGTGGGGTGTGCGGCGTGGTGGATGACGATGAAAGAGGGGAAGAAGAGATAGAAGGGAACGGAAGAGAGAGAAGGGAATGGGGGAGGCGGCTGATGAAGGAAAAATGAAGAGATGAAACCCTAGAGGTTTCATCTTTTGTTAAAAGGAAATGGGCCGGTCGGGTCGGGTTAATGGACTGGGTTGGCTGAAAATATGGGCTGGGTGAATTAAATGTGGGCTGATTTTATGAAAATTATTTTTTGGGTTAATCCAAAAATATTGGGGGTGAATTGGGCTCGTATTTGAACTAATAATAATAATAGCTAGTAACTGTAATAGAATAATGAAACGCCGATATTGATAAGAGGCTAATAATTATAGTAAAAAATATAAATATATTTTTTAATTTGCCAAAAAATATTAGAAGCGTAAATAGGTAATTTGGAGAAGAGGCGGGACAAAATTGGGTGTCAACATCGTCGTCTGGCAGGTGCTTTGCAATACTTGACATTTACTCAGCCAGACATATCGTACGCAGTACAACAGGTTTGCTTGTTTATGCATGATCCCAAAGTCGAGCATATGGAAGCATTAAAACGCATTTTGCATTACATTCGAGGTACGATTGAATTTGGTACACATTTATACAAAACCTCTCTACAGTCACTACTATCATATACAGATGCAGATTGGGGAGGATGTCCAGACACTCGACGCTCCACATCGGGTTATTATGTATATTTTGGGGATAACTTGATTTCTTGGTCTTCAAAGCGTCAACCTACTCTATCTAAGTCTAGTGCTGAAGCTAAGTATAGAGGGGTTGCTAATGTTGTCTCTGAATCTTGTTGGATTCGTAATCTGTTGCTTGAACTCAATTTCCCTATTCATAAAGCAACTTTGGTCTATTGTGACAATGTGAGTGCCATTTATTTATCTGGAAATCCGGTACAACATCAACGTACCAAGCATATTGAAATGGACATTCATTTTGTTCGTGAAAAGGTTAGACGTGGAGAGGTTCGTGTCCTACATGTTCCGTCCCGTTATCAGATTGCCGACATTTTCACCAAAGGTCTTCCGCGCGTACTATTTGATGATTTTCGGGACAGTCTAACCGTTCGTAAACCTACCGCTTCGACTGCGGGGGTGTGTTAGATTATGTAAATATTTAGTCAAAAATATTTTGTAATCCTCTATTTTGGGATAGCATACGTTAGAATCAATTAGTCAAATTAGTTCCTAATTTGTATCCTACAATTACGTTGTAAATGATGTATATTAACCTATTGAATGAATGAGAATAATCACGGCAAATATTATCTTACATTATATACGATCAATCAAATGTTGCATAAATGAACTAAAATTCTTTTTTCTTATCTTGCTAATAAAACATAGCAATCCATACGTCCCAATTTATGCAATACTCTTTTTTTAATAGTCTAAAACGGAATAATACCTTTTTATATTTAGTAATAATTTAATTTTGGACTTCCCTTTTAACCCCTAGTACAACAACAACATACCCAGTGAAATCCCACAATGTGGGGTCTGGGAGGGTAGAGTGTATGCAGACCTTACCTCTACTTTGAAAGATAGACAGGCTGTTTCCAAAAGACCCTCGGCTCAAGAGACCATTTAACCCTTAATAAGATAATTTATAGTCACACAAATATCTATGACTTATTTTTTTAGCACAAAATTTAAAAGTCCTTCTTTCATTCTTAGAATTGGTGTCTGGTAAAACATTTCACATATATTGAAACAGAGGGATATTATATATCTTAAGCATGATTTCATAGTGAGATAATTTTCCATATCCTTTCAACCAAATGACCCTGGATTCTTTAAAAAAAAAAAAAAAAAGGTGTGTTTGGAAGGTCACCTTGTAACTGGATTTAGGTGTTAGACTTATTTGTCCGAATTACTTAGTCATAGTGGATTTTAACGTAATTAAGGGGGAGAAATTACACTCTTTAATTTTTAAGGGGAACAAAGAATTGGTGGTACAAATTAACAGATGACTTTTTTCAAATTCTCTATTTTAATTTTCAATATTTCTTATATACGCATACATTTATAATTAGTTTTTATTCAAAATAAAAGAACATCAAATTATATAATTACAGTTGTGCAACCAAACACGACACACTAGGACTTATATTATAGTTGTGTCATTACAAGCAAACAGATAATTGTAATTAATAATTACCATATTGTGTAGTTACTTATCTATAGTGGTGTCAAATAGGCGGGTTAATTAGTCTGAATTGAAGAGGGTCAAAATGGATAGAGTTAATAAACGAGCGATTAACCCGCCCAAATGCTCTTCGGTTGAAATGAGTTGGGTCAAAAGGGCTAAACAATAGGTCTAGGCCAACCATCCCAACTCATTCCAAGTTTTGATTTCTTTGTTTGTTTTCTTATAAGTTGTTTATAAGTACTTACCAAAACTTTCTTCCTTATAACTATATATAACATATCAAACAAACAAATCTTTTAGAAAATATGCTAACAAGGTTTCTCATGGATTAAGTTGAATTACATATCAACCCAACTTTTATATGAGCCGAATTAGACGGGTCAAAATAGACTAAAGTAATAAATAGCGGGGTCAATAACCCGCCCAAATTTGAACGGATTGAGCGTGTCATGTTTTCATGAGTAATTTCCAAACCAAACATGAAATTACTTTAATTCCAAAACTTTATACCATCTAAACCACCCAATCCCTTGAACCAAACGACCCTTAATCTCTTAGGGGTCCCTTGCTACACTAACTAAGTTATCCCGGTATTATAATCTCTGGACTAATTTATCCTACTTAAGAGATGGGATAAAATAATACCAAGCTAGATGAGATAAGATGGGTTATCCTAGACTAAGTTTGGGATAAGTTTTATATCTTATTTGGTTGAAGGTATAAATTTATTTCGGAATAAATTTATACTTTCAATCAAACAAAGGTATAAATTTTATTTCGGAATATCCCAGCTTATCCTCTGTACCAAACGACCCCTCAATGTATAAGTTTGAAATCTCATGATTTCTATATTTGGGGAGATGGAGGGGAGGTATAGCAAGTGGGTATGGTGAGAAAACTATTACATGTAGGGCATAGAGGTGTGTGGGTTGTGTAAGATGAAATGAGAAAAAGGCTGAAAGAGTGGGGAGCATTGACAGGTACGAGGCTACTATAAAGTTATTATTTCTGGTACGCTTCTCCGTTCACCACTCATCAGTCACCTGTTACCCTGTACGGTAACGTTTCCCCACTTCCACAGACACTTATATGCTTTCTTCTTTTTCCCTTTAATTTTATGCGTATATTACGTACTGCAAAGTCTCTGATTTTCAATTTCAAATTTTCTTTTGAAAATTCATTTTGAATATGTCACTAATGCCTGTATTAAGTTAGACATTTATGTTGGGAACGCGAGATGCTTTATGCATCGAGCTGTCCTATAATCACTAGAAAAAATTGAATTTATTTAACTATCTCAAATCTAAAATGATATTTCTGTTAGATTAAATTATCAACTAATATAACATTTCAAATTATCATTTAGGTCATATAAAAAGCCGACAGGAGCAAGTATTAAAAAGTGCATACCTAATAGTCGAAAAATACTTACTTGGATCTAGTGAGTCTACTCAAGCAGACCCAGATTTTGAACTGGATGGCCAGGTTGAAATTTTAAACATTTTTTCACATAATTCATTATACATTTCAAATTATGGCCCAGTTTAATACTTGCTGAAATTTTATTCATTTGTTTCACACGCATATATATATATAAAGAGTACATTTTTGTGCATGCGTCATACTGAATCAGATGCTAATTCAGAATTTGAACTTAACAAGCTTTTAATTCTAGGATAACAACTATACGTGCTAGCTAGTAACTGAGTTCTACATCTATTTTTTGTACATATTTAATAGATTTCCTAATACATATATAAGATATTAAGATTTGAGCAAAAATTATTGGATCCTTCCGAACTGTATCGTATAGCTTAGATAATTTGAAGGACAAAAATTAAAGACCACCAATGTGAGGGGCAAAAGTTATAGACCACCCTCAACGAAGGTCAATCCTGCAAATTGTCCGTTGTTTTATCACTAAACCATAATTAATTAATGAGTAGTAATTTGCTTCTGTTTATCAATTTACCATGATAAATTATCATGGTTTGGACACATCGGTTCCAGTCATAAGTCCTTTTCGTAACTTTTATGAGTTTTTTCTTTTTTCATGTTTAGGTTTCAAGAATGAATCTACTTTCCTATTCCGTGACGCCTCTTAATTAAACAAACATAATTCTCTCAAATTAAAGTACTAGGAGACAAGCAAAGAAGTAAAATGAAAAAAAAAAAGAAAAAAAAAAGAAAGAGAAGAAGTGAAAAATGAGGAATGATTTATGATTAGCGTATGACTAATAGAGGAAAGGAAAGGAAAATTACAGAGTCTGCTTGGCCATTTATAGGAATTTGGAAGGTATTTTTGGCTATAAAAGGAAAATCTGGTAGGAAACTTACGCATACCAAAGTCAAGCAAAAAGGAAAAAATCATAAGAAGAAAGAAAACGAAAGGGATATATACATATTTATAGGCATATATGAAATCTCTTTAATCTGCTAATTTATCAACATCCTTCTCTCTCCATATATCATTGGTGGAACTATTCTTTTGATGATGTTATTTTCCAGTACTACAACCAATGTAACCAAAATACCCTAGTCAAGCTAATTACTTCAACATCTTTTCTTCCTCTCTTTTCTAATAATTTTCTCTTTCTATTTTAAGAATGCTTTTTTCTTCTAACAATCTCTCTTCACTTTTGTGAGCTCCCATTCTTCTATCTTTACAGATCTCTTCTATTTTCCATTCTTTTAGCTCCCTTCAGCTTCTTGCTATTTCAGGTTCTTTCCCTTTTATCTGTTTTCTAGGGTTATTTAATGGGTTTACAGTGGTTCTTAATTACTCCACCTTTTTTTTTTCCTTTATAAATTGTTAAGTGGTTCACAAGTTTCTTATTATTTTTAACTCCTTATCCATGATAAAAGGTACAAACATTCTGAAAAATTCCTCTAAATATTAATATAATATATAAAAAAAAGATTCTTGTCTTGATTGTAGTCAAATTTAGAGAAGGATGACTGGGTAGTTAGATTTTTTAAGATCTATAATTTATCTTATTATTTATTAATTATATTACACCAACTACTTCAAGCTTTGACTTTGTGCAATGATAGGTTGAAAATGGTGAGGCAAAAAATCCAGATCAAGAAGATAGACAACTTGACAGCAAGGCAAGTGACTTTCTCAAAGAGAAGAAGAGGGCTTTTCAAGAAAGCTCAGGAGCTTTCAACTCTTTGTGATGCTGATATTGGACTCATTGTTTTCTCTGCTACTGGAAAACTTTTTGAATATTCAAGCTCCAGGTTCTCTTTAATTTCTTTCTCCATTTTTTTGTTTTTCCCCTTTTTTTTAGTTGTAAGGTAGGATTGTTTCTGGTTACAAGGATGAGTACTTCATCTAAATACAGAATAATAAAACAGTACTTGAACTATTTACAAACCAATAGTAGTACATATGATTATGGTGTAGTTTCTTTTCATTGGCTACTTGTTAGTTCACTAATTAATGAAAAGATGTAATTTTTTGGAGTTAAAAAAAAGCCCATGACTTGCGTGTCAGATATCCATCATGTCCAAGAAAATCTCTTTTCTTATCTGTCTGATATATGGAGAGTTCCATCCGGAAAAGCTGAAAAGCTAATACCATTTATGAAGATTGATAATTCCATATTTAGTGTGGTCGATGTTAAAATTTTTCTGTAATACTTCTATAGTACAACTTGTGACTGGAAAATACAGGTTATTGGTCTTCACTTATGTAAAAGAAATAAAGTAATTATTAATGTTTCTCATTACATTTGACTGCCCTACACTCCTTATCAATTTTACAAAAAAAATAAAATTGTAATCTTTGCAAAGTTTTACTATGTAAAGTAATAGTAACTAATTGGTGATAAATGTATAAGAAAATGTCTGGTTTAGATATCATTTCGTTGTCATTTCTAGTGTACGATATCTTTCAAAGTTTTGTACTTGAATCTTTTTATTTTAAAATTTTAAAGTATAGTACCATAAAGATCCGTTGAACATCCTTCACAATAATGGAAGAGGTCTTCACATTTGTGAACTGATGATAGAATGCTACTCCTTTAATCACATATGATAATGCTCAAGATTATGGTAAGAGAACCAAGAATTGTAAAGTCCTATAGGTCTGTATTAAAATTAACACATATAATCATATGTAGAATTTTAAATTCTTCAATAAGATGTATGTGATAGTACACTAAAGTTTTGCTGCTGACTAATCTCAGGTCCAGTTGTGGAGAGCTAGAGTTTTGTATGCGATTCAGTAGAACTCAGTAGTTTTGGCCAAAATTTCATAAACCCATTTAATATGTATAAATAATTTATCTAAAATCAAGTCAACTGCCTTTTCTAGAATCCAGAATCCATAAACTCAAAATTTTAGTTCCATCTGTAACTACCCGAAAAGCTCCACAGAGTTGTCGTATGCGGGTACTACGAGGCCACGACTTTCTTGATCGCCTCATTCGGGTGTTGATGTGGCTGAAGTCTCTCCGATGGTAGCGTATATTATGCTCGAGGTCTCTCGGTACAACTCAGTAAATTATTTTAAGTATTTTCTTAAATTCAGATTTTTGACACAAAACTAGTTTCATCCAATATCTAAAGACAAAAGGGGCTAACAAAGACGAAAGAACTAATTGTTATGTCTAAGATCTTCAAGTTTGTGCTAATTTTCAATATTGCAGTTTTACCTAATACATACTTCCGAGCTTCAACTACGAATCGATCTTTGTTCCCAGAGTCTCTTCCTTGGGTCTAGTTTTTGAGGGGTTGTATTAGAAGTACACATATTGTGGCTAATGAAGCATTAATGTTCTCATCAATGTATACCATTTTAAAGTTCTTCTCTAAGATTATATATAGACCTTCTCCATTATATATGTATGATCAACAGTACGCTTGAAGACTAGTGTCCTCTCATGGTTAAGAGAAGAATAAACAATCCAATTTCTCCCTCTTATGCATTTCATGTGACACTGTTTCCTTATTAATCCATTCAAAAAAAAGAATGATACTATACCTTTTTAAATGCAGTAACAAATTAATTTTAAAATTCTCATTTTACCTTTAATGTCATGCTTTTATAGCCACAAGAATATCATAACATGTTTAAAGTCACAAGTTCAAAATTCTTCCGTGCTTTCTTAAAGTCCACATCCAGTCAAATTTACACCAGGTAAATTGAAACGAAGATAGTACGACCATTCAAGCACAATGGAGAATATTCAAAGTTCAAGCAATCACTTGCAATTTTTTTTTTATAGTGTAAGATATCACTATTAGGTTGTAAGCCTATATAGGGTGTGTAGAATTTGGCTTGAGCCCTACCATGTAATATATAAGTAAAAGAACTTACAATGACTAGAAAGGATACGGAACATTGCCTCTAGTCTACAACAAAAGAGATTGACAAAGCAACCTGAAAAGGGATGGAATAGCCAACAAAATGGTTTCCATCCCAAAAAACAAGAAAAACTTAGCTAAGAACGAAATTGTATTTTCAGATCTCCTCCTAAAAGTAGGTAATTGTTGCTTATCAAGTTGAATTAGCTCCTTAGCTTCTCTAGGCAAGCCCAAATGAGAGAGATATAAGGTCCTTCTTCCATTTGTAGAAGCCAATTTTGCAAAGAAATAAACCACTTTGTCGGCCTCCCTATAACAGTGTGAATTTGGGTGATGATCTTGGAGTCCAATTCCAAGTGTATATTGTCCATTCCATTCTGTACGCCCCTAGTCCCTCTAAATTCCGCTGCAATAGCTTCAGCCTATTGTTACTTTCACATTCAACAGAATATGAGAAAGCCCTAATGAAGTCCCCTAAAAAGGATTAATCAAATCAATAAAATATTAAATGAAGGAATTAATCATAAGATTAAATCATATGTTTCATCTAAATTCAACAACAAAAAGTTACTACATACTAATTTAATCCACATTAGACTCTAATTAGAGCCACAAAAATTCTAAAGTACAAAGAGAAAAGTAAGTTTTGAGAAGGAAGGGCTCTCCCAAATTGTGAATCTCTTCCTGGAAATCTTGATTTTTCCGTTGGATCTTCACTTCTTAGTTAAAAATCTTTCAAAAGTAGCCTAAATACTCTACTTATACTTCCCTAATATCCCTTGAGTTTTCCACCGCTGCAGGCTGCAGCACCACAAATTGGCTATGTATTATCGTTTTTGTTGGGATCGAAATAAGCAGATATCATGTGAAAGCTAACAAAGCAAACATTTGACGATGATAAATATGACAATAAAGAGAAATATATGAAAATATAAATATTAATTCAACATATTTTTCGTCAATTGACGTGGAATTTGAGCAACTCACCTTTATAAAGGATAACACAAAAAATATCAAGTGAAAAGTTAGTTCTCACGCTAAACAAAATCTTTTAAGGACTATATTGTGGATTAAGTGAGAAGGAAGAATCCTCAATTGATAGAAGTCTAAACTCCTTTTTACAAGAATATAATAAGCCAATTATGAAAGATTTTAGAGTGTTTATTTTAGGAAAGTAAAGTCAGTTAAGGTAAATGTTTATCATTCTTTCAATAAAAAGTACTCCCTCCGTCCCATAATAAGTGTTACCTTAACCAAAAACACACCTATTAAGAAACCAATAATGCATGTGAAGTTACTAAACTACTCTTATATAATAAAAATAAATTACTTTTCCCTCTTGATTAGAGCATGCATGAGTAGTCCTTTTGACATTGGGAATCCAACAATACCAAGTTATTATGTGGTTTTTTGTCTTGAATACATAAACTTGTCACTTTTTGTCTAAGGGTAGAGTTGAAAAAAATTAGTCAATTTATGTCTTGGTTTCCTAAAGTAACACTTATTATGGGACAAATATTTTTGGCTAAGGTGACACTTATTATAGAACGTAGCGAGTAAAATGCAAGGGTAAACATATACCTATTGGCAAGTGTAATTATTGCCTCCATTTTTTTTTTCCTTTTGCTCTCTTAACTCTTATTTTGGTGATTATCACCGAAATTTTTTGCTACTTATCTCCGTATTATCGAGATTGAAATTACAGGGCGTCATGTGGAGGCTAATAATTTGCAAATCTTAAACGATGATAAATCAGACGACAAAGAAAATATACTAAAGAGACATAATATTATAATATGATTTGGCCAATTGGCCTACATATTGAAAAAGTGATATTAAAAAGCAGAAAAAACTATTGAGAGAAAAATCTCCACCTAAATAAGACTCTTTAATGATTACATTATGGATGCTACTATGTTATGTTGTATGACATAGATTCTTCAATTTACAGAGGTTTAAAACCTTTTTCTCCAGAAAGAGGTTACCAAAATGTGATATATTAAAATTTTCTTTTTGGAAAAAGTAAAATCAAATATGGTAAACTCTTTGCCCTTCCTTCAAGAAAATGTAAAATCCAAATATGGTAAGAAAATCAGGGCAAAACCCTAACAAATCTCCCCTTTGGCCTGAGTTTTCTTAACAAAAACTTAATCCGTCTTCTTCACATAATCGTCATCACTGCTGCTTGCCATGATTGAAAATATGTTAAAAATATTATGGGTTAAAAATGATTTTAATTTTTTTTTTAAAGATGCAGTAGCAGGATGTTGAAAATATTGTTGAAACTTCATCTCCACATGTACCGCTTCAGACTTTTTTTACTTATTGGATAAAAAAAATTCATTATCGTCAATAGGCTGCAACTTGATCTGAATATGCTTTGAACCTGTTTTCAACCTCGTTTAACCATTGGATTTGATACCATTTGTTGGGATTGAAATAACAGGGCGTCATGTAACAACTAATAATTTGCAAACCTTGAATGATGATAAATTGGACGACAAAGAAAATATACTGAAGAGACATAATAATATAATATGGTTTGGTCTGGCCTGCTAAAAAAGTAATATTTAAAAGCATAAAAAACTATTGAGAGAATAATATCACCCTAAACACGACTCTTTAATGACTACATTGTGGATGCTACTATGTTATGTTGTATGAGAAAGATTTTTCAATTTATAGAGGTCCAAAACCTTTTCCTCCAAGAAAGAGGTTAACTAAATATGGAATATTAAAAATTTCTTTTGAAAAAAGTAAAATCAAATATGGTAAACTCTTTGTTCTCCCTTCAAGAAAATGTAAAATCCAAATATGATAAGAAAATCAAGGCATAAACCTAACACATATTGCCTCGTTTATCCTACATAACATCAAAAAACAACAAGAAGACATAAACTCCGAATAACAAAACAGATACAAGCATAGGAAATTTTCAAGAATAATATAAGGTGCCTTTGGTACGAAGGAAGATAATTTTCCCTACTCGTTCTTGAAAAGTCATTTTTCAGATTTTTAAGAAATTATTTTTTCTAAATATGAATTGGGTGGCACATGAAAAGGGAAGCTAGAGGAGAAGGATTGAAGGTTAAAAAATGGTAGAATTAAGAAAGAAAAAAAAAACGCGAAAGTAGGGGTTTCCCTTCGAGGAAATAATCTTCTACTATATTGAACAGAAGAAACTGATGTTGCAAAGATCTCGTGTTTTGTTGTTTATCTTCTTTGTTACTCTATATATATGCCACTTCTATGAAAAATGATCATATAACTAAAATAACATTTGTAATTGTAGTAATTCGTATCATAAATACTAATTTAGGAGGTTTATGAGTTTCTCCTTAGCGGATCTACCGCAACCACGACTCGACCGGTCGATAAGAATTATCACATAAGTGGAAGAATTCATTGGTTTCCACAGCCTAGATATTCTTTAAGAGATGCGCAAAGCTTTTTTCTGTTATAAACCATAGCCATAATCTAATGTGGAAAATCATTTTCCAACACCCATAAATTCCGTTTAACGTTTGTAGTCCTGACTTAGCAGCCAACCAAAATTCAAAAAGGGTAAATAGTCATTATTTAAATTTAGTGCCATCTGATTTCGGAAGCAAATTCGGAGAGGTAATTATTATACTCCTTTCGTTTCTCTAATGCACTGTTGGTTGAACTGTAAAGCTAATGTGCCATAGATAATTGCGTTTTAGATTATTAATTAGGTGAATAGAATAAAATTTAAGCAAAATACGTACAATGGTTGCAGTGGAGTGGTAAGTACTCTTTCATCCTTCGAGTCCTGCTGGGTACATAGTAGGGAGCTGAATGGAAAACATGAACAAAAAGAAAATTTGAACATAATGTTATAAGCTATAGTACATTTAAGTTTTGTTTTTCTCACGTGTTTTCAAGTATTCCTGGTTACTAGCTGCTTTAATATATGTTTTCCTTCGTCATATGTACTTAACAATCAATTTACGTAGTGATCACACTCTTCATCATTAGTACTTTATATCCACATAAAAACTTTAATTCCTTGGGTTGAGAAAGTCAAATCTTGTTCATGTATATGTGATGTACTCTACTTTTGGACAGTATGGTGCAACTGATTGAGAAGCACAAGATGCAGTCAGAAAGGGAAAATATGGATAGTCCAGACCAACTCCAATCTTCTAACCTTCAGGTAATACCATTAGCTCTGATGCTCGTAAATGTTCTTGTGTACCGGAGGATGCAGTGAATGAATTAACATTAAGCTACAGAATTTGTATGTGACTAATTTTAGTTTTTTAGGTATTGATGTGATCATGAAATGTATACAAAAGACAAGATTTTGTTTGAAATCTTAATTTCCATATCTGATTTAGTAAACACCAAGCAAATGTTTCAATTTTTCAGAGCGAGAGGAAAACCTGTGCAATGCTTAGCAGGGAATTTGTGGAGAAGAATCGGGAGTTGAGGTAATTGTTGGTTTTATTTTGTGTTCAAATTTTAATTTGGCTATGTATCCAATTTTTGTAAGACACATCTTTTTATTACTGAAGAGATGTATTAATTAATTTTGAGATAATGATAAAAACACACCTCAAGTATCACATTTTTTTTTGAGTTTCCGACCTGAACTATCAAACGGGAGATATTTCTATCTAAACTATCACCAACTAGTTTGTAAAACACACTTCAACTATCAGTTGTTCACTTTTCCTATCTAAAATATCACTAACTAGTTTGCAAAACACACCTCAACTATCAGTTGTTTACTTTCAATGAGGTGCGTTTTGCAAACTAGTTGGTGATAATTTAGGTAGAAAAACTGAACAACGGATAATTGAGGTGTGTTTTGTAAATTAGCTGGTGATAGTTTAAGTAGGAAACTCTTACACTGATAGTTCAGGTAGGATACTTGAGGGGTGTTTTTGACCCTTAACTCATAATTTTCTTATAGAAGGTAATTGTTGATTTATGTTTTCACTCTTTATAAATGCGTTACTCACAAGCTAGAAAATCAAATCTAGAGAATCCTGAAACCTTCATCTTTCCGCTCTCTTCAAGAATCCCATTTTTTCACTCCCTCTAATTTTTATAAAGTAATTAAGAGATTTAAGAGTTCTTTGGAATTTCTATGAAGGTACACATTAGAAAATTTCTAAGCCGGACGTCATTTTCTATTGCACCTGGTTAGCGACGAATATCTACCCGAAGAAAGCGCCTTCCGTAGCACGTCCCAAACTGACTTTTATATCAAAAACTCTTATCTTTTACTGTTAATTGTTGCGTCTTGTTATCAGATGTTGAGAGTTCTACTAATAATAAGTATTTCTCGACACACTCTTATCTTTTACTGTTAAAATATTCTGTCTCGAGTCGTGTCAAATTGCAAAGGACTTATTATGCTAGGCAACTTAATGGAGAAGAGCTGCAAGGACTTGGCCTGGAGGAACTAATGAAATTGGAGAAGATAGTCGAGGGAGGAATAAGTCGTGTACTGAAGATTAAGGTTCTAGATACTTAATTCCCTCCTTTGTGCACTGATGTGATTAAATGGTCCAACAATTAACATACGTTGACTGCATTAACTTGGGATTTTGTGTATTTCAGGGTGACAAGTTTATGAGAGAGATCAGTTCCCTCAAGAAAAAGGCAAGTCATTAACTTGAATACTAGTATTATTTATCAGGACTATATTTCTTAATCAGGACATATTTGTTTCTATCAGGAACTAAAATTTGAATTTGGTTTTTGAAATATTAGATTTTGGAAAACAATCATAGGGAAAAGTCTGTCGAGATTATGAAAAATATGGAAAACATTTATTATGGTTGTCCTGAAAAACATTTTTATTTTGATTTTCGGTGAAAAAAAGCTGTTTCTGAGAACAAACATACTTTTAAGTTCTTGAAAGCTTTCTATTAAAAAGGAGAAAAGGTCCAAATTTATTTTTATACTTTTGCCATTCGTTACACAATCTTAGTCGATCCGGTAATATTCTTGCTCTTAGCAAAGAGTTTCCTATTTGCCCTCGTCGTTAGCAGGGCTCCAACATGGAACAGGTGGAGTCATATGTCCAAATTCTTTGAGAAAAAATGTTGAAATATATCCTTCAATTTTTGTCCTAGGGTTTAGAATTATCCTCAGATGGGATTCTATCAGCGATCAAGAGCAAAAACGAGACTTTTTGTAATGACTGGGTAATATTAGACTATAAGTCAAACGGAGCGCAAAATTACTCAATTTTAAATAGTACATAACCAAATTTGACCCTCTTTTCTTTTGAAAAAGTTATTTTTCTAGCCTTCTAAATTTCCCTTAAAGACAGAATCTATAAGCCAAACAGTGAAATCCAATCTCAAGAACATTTTATTATTCTTGAGAACTGAGATTTCCTATTAGCTAACTGCTGATGTCTAGTTATAACATTTTTATATGCAGGAAGCTCAACTGCAGGAAGAGAATTCACAGTTGAAACAACAATCAGAAGTAAATTATTCTGCAATGTTATTTTTGGAAAAATCCTTTACTTCTCCCTTACTACTAAATCATTAAATCTGTGGCAGCAGGCAAGAGTGTTGCAATTTGAGGGCCAAACTGCAACTGAGCAAGGACAATCGGCAGATTCCATCACCAACAATCGCAGCTTAGTCAATAGTCATCAGGACTGCAATGACTCAGATACTAGCCTCAAGTTAGGGTATGTAAATACCCGAATCCCAAACCTCAAACCCCAAATTTCTAAACTGAACACTCATGTGTCATATGTTATACTCATTCAATTTTCTTTGTCATTGCAGCTTGGCCTTTCCTTAATGAGCTTGATTTGAGAGCCAGGGATATATATTTACTGTGTAATTTTCTATTGATGCATCATATAGTCAAATGTATAAATTGATTAGGTCACTTGACCAGGTCTTGAAAGACTTTGAGATCACCGAATTTCTGGAGAATCGAGGGGTCAATAGTCTAATCGTAATGGTGTTTGCAACAGATGTAGCTAGCTAGGTACTTTATCGGTTGATATCTATTCAATCAAATGTATCATCTTAATTTACATGGTCATGTGATGCCTGAAATATATGGCTAGTTCGTGTATAGTTGTGTTTAGGAATTAGGACTTAACCATCTGCGAGGTACGTTGTAATTCCATATTCGATTGGACTGGACCGAACCGTAACCCCTCCCCGCAATCACTTTCTCTCCCAAAGAAATATATATATATATAAAGAGTCAACTTTTTAAAAAAAAAAAAAATTGTTTTTATTACATAGGGGGTAGGGAAAGGGGAAATGAGGAGGGGATTACAACGTGGGGATTCGAACACTCACCAACAAGGTGAAAGTTCAGGTAGCCAACCAACTGAGCTACTAGATCCCTACTAAAGAGTCTACTTAAATTTATTTATTAGCAGTAATCTTTTTGAGTCATTTAAAGAGAACATATTCCAAAATTTGTCGAATGTTTGTTGCAGCCAATTAATTAGAATTCATATCGATCAAATCAATAGATTAACATATCTATTTCAGAAGTGTTTGAGTTGATAATATTATATTTCAACCATTGAAAAATTATTTAGATTCACTTTTAGAAATTATTTAATTAATTAACCTTAATGCACAACTATAAGCAGCCATTTTAAAGTGTAGCTACATAGTCACAAATGCTTGCAGCAATTAGAAGAAATACTGAATTGATTGTTTTCTTTATGTGTGATCAGACGTTGATTATATCAATTACTTTATGATTTTTTAACCATCCATATCTTTTATATATATAACATAGGAGAGGTACAAGTAACGTGGTTAAGTCAAGTGGCAACCTAATAACATGCCACTTGATAATTTTAAAACCAAGTTAATATGTTTTGTAATAAACATACTTAAATTGAAATAAATTTAAATTTGAATTGAGATAAGAAATTCGAATTTGGATAGAATTGAATCTGTTTTTAATTATTTTGTTATACTAGACTAGATGGATACATAAAAAATTTAGTCCCTTCAGTTTTGTAGCATTTTTCTTCAAAAAGTTTGTAATCTTTTTATGTGGTAATCTATCATCTTAAAGAAGCATATTTTAACATCGTGAAAAAAAAGAGCAGCATGGAATAGAAAAAATTATTTTGAAATTAAAAGATTAAAAATAAAAAATTCAAATATTGTAAAATGAATTTATAAAATAAAATAACTTAAGGAGTAAAAACTTCAAGATAGCAACAGGTGTAGGCATGGAAACAAATCGGTGGGCTGGGGGATGTGGTTTGTGCGTGTGTGTGTGTGGGGGGGGGGGGGGGGGGGGGTAACAATTGTGTTTCTATAACATATTTATTTGTCTTTTAAATTAAAAAAAAAAATGTGATAGCTTTGCTGATAATTCAAAATTTAAACATAAAAATAAGCCTAAACTGAATTTGAAATTATCTGTTAAAATTTGAGTTTATCTCCCATTTGGAGATAAGGCAAATCAAGTTTAAAAAACGAAACCAAAGCAAACATTTCACAATTTTGGTATAAATAGATAAGTACAATGGTAATGCTATAATAACATTTATTGAAAGATAACGTGTTTTGAATTTGAAAGGTAAAAGTTGTGAATAGACCTATAATTTTTTTTGAAATTTTAATCTATTATCTTTATTTGTATCTCCTTTTCTTTTTCCTGTTTAATCCCTTCAAATTAAATGTGGGAATCAACATTCACAAAGCTCAGTAGGTTTTTCATTTACAACAGTATGAGAATTTTAATTTTGTGTTGTATGATTACATATTTCATCTTAAAGCTATGCTCACATTAATTTTCGGTGTCATGTTCTTGATATTTAGTAGCATTTGGGGGTACGTTATGCATTAATGATATTAATTTCAAATTTAGTGTCTTCTTTTTATATACTATCCGTCTTTTCGTTAATCTTCTTTTTTCTTTCTTTTGTGATATTTTTTAGATTCTTTAAAGCATAATTTTTATTTTTTATTTAGCGTGTTATAATTCTCATCACGTTTTTAGTCACACTACTTATCTAAATTGATTGTTGTTGTTTTTATTTGTGCATTTCAATTTCTCTATGACATTTTTGTTGGATTTATTTGTAGTAAAAAGTCTCAAGATAAGTTCATGTTATTAATGAGGATTAACTTGTTTTGTTGCTCAATGTCTCAAATTTATTTTATCTTTTAAAAGATACGATTTTTGACTCGCAACTAATAGGGCTCAAGATATCAAGGTGGAGCAGTTACCACGAAAAGCCATGGATGGATGAAGGTCTCGTGGTTAATCTTAATAGGGGGTTTGTCCGTAGAGAGAGTCATGTACAAAGTTTCGTGTATAAAGAATCACATATTACTTGAAGTCCTAATTGTTGTAAAATTTATAGCTTTCTTTGTTTAATAGTTTCACAATTCATGTGCTACATTGCTCCTTGCAAGTCTTAGAGTGTTTATATATGTCACTCCGGAAGGAAGGAGAGTATTCTTTCCTCTTATTCTCAAAGTTTTAAGCTTTGTGCATTCAACTTTAATCTCTTTGAACAAGATTCTGCAATCAATGGTAAACACGAAGATCCTATTCAACAGATTACTTTAACTATGATATGTAGTTAAGAAGAAACCAAATACAAGTATTGGGACAAAGTTAATAAGCATTACAATATTAAATTTTGGATTGAAATAAAAGAATTTGAATATGACTTGAAAGATAATATATTTTGAATTTCATAAAGAAATAATTAAATTGTATTTAAAGTAAAAGATAAATAATTTGAATTGATGTTAAAAAAATTGAAATTGAATTGAATTAATGGTTAGCTTAACATATTTAATAAAAATAATTGAGCAGTTGTGCTTAATATTTGAATCTGAATTCAAACTGAATAGGGTAAATTTAGATTTGTGTGCATTTTGATGATTTTTGCATTCTCAAACTAAATTCGTATTGTCATGTAACAAAAAATTAGAAAATAAGCCGAAAACAAAAACATTGAATAATGAAAATAAATAATATAAGGGCATTATACTTTGAATTAACTTTACAAATAAAATAATATAACCAGAGACACTAAAAGACTTAATTGATATGGCGATATATTAAATCATTCGAGGTTTGATTACCATTAAAGTAATATTTTCTAGCTATATCATTTTTTGAAATTCTATTTAACTATTATATTAAATCATTACGGAATCTATATAAAATATGTCTTTATTTTTTATATTCTTTTATATTACATGCATTAAAGATAGGGATAAGGTACTATTACTCCCCTAAATTATACCCCAAGTTGCTATGACATACCTTACCTTTTCCTGGATCCTATTACCCCCTAAACTTATTTAAAACAGAATAATTACCCCCCTAAACGTTGATGTCACTCTCATATGGAAGTGACATACACTCTCCTTGCCACATGTGTATTTATTTGTTTTAATTTATTTTTTCAGCTTACATGTCAATTTAAAAAAAAAAACTGAATTTTCTTTAAAAAAAAAGACTTTTAAAACCTGTTTTTAAGAAAAAATTGAAAATTTTGATTTTTTTAAAAACCCATTTTAAAAAAAAAATTGAAAACATGGATTAAAAAACAGAATTTTCATTAAAAAAATATTTTTAAAACCCATTTAAAAAAATTGAAAATTTGTTTTTTTTAACACCCCCCACCCCCCCCCCCCCTCTTCCCCTTACTCTTTTGTTTTAAAAAACAAAACTGAAAAAATATTTTTTTTAAAAATATGGAAAAATGGATTTGTTAAAAATATGAAAAACTTGATTATTTTTTTAAAATGTCTTAAAAAATATTTATTTTCATGATTTCATTTTCTTAGGACACTTTTATTTTTCAAATAAAATCCAGAAAAAGTACTTTTCTTGTCAAAATGTGAAAAAACTGATTTTTTATAAAATTTTGAAAAAAAAAATGTGGAAAACCCATTTTTTAAAACTAAATTTGGAAAACTAGATTTATTTTCATATTTTAAGAAAACAGATTTTTAAGGAAAAAAACTTAAGTTTTCTCCTTTTTTTTTGTTTCTCACTCTCTCAAAGAGATTGAAACACACTCTCTTTGTCACGTCAGCGTTTAGGGGGGTAATTATTCCGCTTTAAATAGGTTTAGGGGGGTAATTATTCCGTTTTAAATAAGTTTAGGGGGTTAATATGACCCAGGGAAAGGTAAAGTGTATCGTAGCAACCTCGGGTATAGTTCAGGGGGATAATAGTGCCTTATCCCTTAAAGATATGTTTAAAAGGTTTTTGTTCCCTTTCATTCTCAATTAAGTAAATGAGATTTTTGAGTTTTGGTTACTATTATCAAATTTATTTATATGAATAGAGTTTCTAATTAAAATGTTATTGTGCTCAATTATCAAAATTGTACGCATTCAAAAATTAATTTTCAGATTTTTACTTCATTTATTATATAAGTAAAGTTAAGTTCATAATATGTTTGGTACTTTTGGATACTGTCTTTAAGACAGTTGTCCGAATTCCCGATGATAGACAACTAAAACAAGTTCTTGCTAATGGTTTAAAAAAAAGGGGGGAGGGGTGGGGGGTGAACGTGGGGCTGTTAAAAAGAGGGAAATATATATCATAATATTAAAAAACTAAAAGAAGAATTTTTTTAATAATTTAGAGGGTATAAAGATACTTAAAAAGTTCAATTGAGATGTGCGTGTGGGGTGTGTGTGTTTTTTGGGGGTGGGGGGTGGGGGGGGGGGGTTATTGTTGTTCAAAATCGGGGGAAGGTGTTTGAACCAAAATTAGAGAGAGAAAATGATTTTCACCGATAAAAATAATACTATAATTTTGATCAAAATCAAACAAAAAATTATTAAGAGAGTAAAAGAAATTCTTTATCTATTTAAGGAACTAACGAGATAGTCTAACATTTATCATTCGTCTGTTTTAATTTCAGAAAGATTTTGTTATTAAGTACATTGCATTAAAAAATAAGATCATAATTGAATTTTGTTAAAGTAATAAATGATCCAATGTACTTAAACACCGCGTATCACACGAATATGAATATAGTAATCTATATATAATATAAAGCTAGACATAGATAAAGTGATGTGACACCTCTCTATGGCCAACATTCCTATTTATTTTTTCTCCTTTTTTTGACATTTTCCCCTCCATTTCTCTATATAAAATAACACAATAATTTCCTAACTAATTGAATTACCAAAAACCTCTCCCACGTTGTATTAACCTATTTATTACATTTCAATGATCATTACAATTGCATATCAGTTAGATACCTTTTCACCTCCCCATTTTTCTCTATTCTCATAAATTCACATTTAGTGTTCTATTATAAATACCGACTAATTAAGATAGTGCTCATAGGTGTTTCATATCATGTTTTCAGTCCCAATTTATTGAGAATCTGATCATATCCTATTGCTTCGTGTTTTTCTTTTGCTTTATGTTTGAAGCCTTCCCCAATGTGCTATTTTGATGAAACAAATGCAAGTCATCCGGTAACAATAAGCATAATCAGGAGACATAGTGTTTCAATTTAAATATTTTACTGTTTTAATTTACATATACGTACGTGTATTGTATTATCTGAATTCTTACATAATAGTAATATGAATTATTTCTTTCATGTTTCATTTTTGTCGTATGATATTTGCATGAAATGGTTACTTTAACACCACTGACAATATGGAGATAGCAATATTCATTTTACTCCACCAGAAGCAAGGTATGGCCTACTTCTTTTTAGACTACTATTTTTCCAATTTACGTTCTAATATATCTTCATTCCTTTTTTGGATGTATCTTTAATTTTTTGTAAATGGAAAAAGATTAGAGGGGAAGTGTAAGATCCATTTCTTGAGCAAATTTATTAATGAAAAAGAGTATTAAAAGAGATGTTGTAAAATGAAGTTTAGTGCATATTCAAAAGCAGATATTCCTATTTCTTTACAATTGCTCAATTAAAGAGTTATTACCAATAACTTATCGTTTCCTTTATTCTCTCCATTACTCTCCTCCTTCTACTTCTTTCTTCCTCCATTTCTTGAAATCAATGTATAATCAATGCTGTATTAATTTGGAACGGAATTATTTTTCTTCAATCGTGGTTTTTATATTGAGTTAAACATTTATGTCATTTTAGTTCTGTAACTCCTTTTAATCACCTATCTCTCATCTTATATCATTTCTCAATTAACTATTCTTCTTTTGTTTTTCTTTCGTTTTTCTTTCGTTTTTTCATTTTCTTTTATTTTCTTGCTATCTTTTTATTCTCGGCTATGTTTTTTTTTTTTTTTTTACTGATTCTAATGTTAAAATTAATTCAGGTGAATAAACGTTAAGATACTTCTAGAGCATGAAGCTGGAGATTTCTATCTAAACATTAACTCCTACGGATTTTCTTTACTTTGTGTTTTTGATGTGCGCATTAAATTTTTAGGAGGAACTTTCAAGAGAAATATGTACATTTTGGAATTCACAATATTTTAAATAAATTTATTGAAATTATTTTAGAGCAAAAGGTGGTTGTTTATTAAAGGAGACAAGAAGATAAGGGAAGAAGAGGAGAATGAATTTAAAATAGCCATTTTTTAATCGAGAAATGAACTGCTATATAAGGACATAAGAAAGGAAGGAAGATGGAAAAAGAATGAAAAGTGTAAATTTCATTCGTCTTTATCTTTAATTTTTTCTTTAAATTTTAAATGAAGATAAAATTCCGAAAGCTCTAAAATTTAATCTCTAATGATACGGTAATTTTTTTTTAGTACTTATATGCACATATCAAATGTACACAGTAAAAAAAAACATTGTATTTAACCATATATACATAAAAAGATCATATTTTCTTGATTCTTTTGTCCTTTTAAATGCTTTTTTAAATAAAAGAAATAGAGAATAGTTTCACCTATATTAATCTGTTTAGTATTTGAAGATAAAAAGAACATTAAGATTTTTTGTTTTTACATGATATTTTAACGTTTTACTATCTTAAAGTTCAATGATGTATTCAATTATTGCGCGAAGCGCGATCAAGTTAACTAGTTTATAATAACAAACGGATCAGCAGATTAAAATAAAACTAATTTCAGTTGCGAGCACAAGTCCGATGAAAACATCCTTCAATAAATTCACGTACATGTAAAGGTGTTAACCGGTTCCAACCGGAACCGGACCGGTAACCGGCCGGTTCCGGTTTACCGGTTTTAAACTCCAAACCGGAACCGGTCCGGTTTGGAGTGCTTAAAATCTTTTTTGTTTTTTGTTTTTTGTATTATATATATATATATATATATATATATATATATTATAGTATTTATTTGTATATTGTAGGTATATTTACATATGTTATACAACTTTATAATTAAAGTTTAAATATTTACTGACTAACAGCCTAACAGCAAGTCAGCAATACAGAATAGTGCTTTTCGTATACATATATATGTATAACTTACATATACTTATATATATGTATAACTTAATATATATACTATATATACTTATATACTATATATACTTTTATATATATACTTAATGTATATACTAAATATATGTATAACTTAATATATATACTATATATATGTACTATATACTATATATACTTATATATAGGTATAACTTATTATATATACTATATATACATATATACTATATATACTTAATGTATATACTAAATATATGTATAACTTAATATATATACTATATATATGTACTATATACTATATATACTTATATATAGGTATACCTTATTATATATACTATATATACATATATACTATATATACTTAATATATATACTATATATACTTATATACTATATATGTCACACCCCGACTTTACTAGGGTATGATGGGCACTCGACCCCACATTCGGAGCCGAGCGAACCCGCTGACTCTTATTACACAAATAATCTTTTGAACCAATTAAGAAATAAATACATAGTAAGCTCTCCAATCTTTTTTTTTTCTTTTTCCTTTCATAAGTAAAGTCTATAATCATGTGGGACCCGTGACATGAGACATAATAACATATCGACTGGCGAAGCCGTCTACAAAGCTCACGCTCTATACCCACGACTCTGTCTGCAAAGTCTCTAACCTCGAACATAGCGTCATAGTACATATACTCTGACTCGGCAGCACTCCAGGACAAGTGGAGCCTACCAACCTCGTTGGAACGTCTTCTATGCTAGCTTCGCATCATCTGGGTGTACCTGCGCGGCATGAAACGCAGCCCCCGAGGAAAGAGGGGGTCAGTACGAGCAATGTACTGAGTATGTAAGGCATGAATAGTAACATAGTAAAAGATGTAAGCAGGAATAATAACTGTATGGAACATAGAACATGTCATAAGATAAAAGAGTAACCTGTACATATGAGTGCCCCTGGGGGCGAATGCCATGCATGCTTGTCTGGTCGTATCATATCATGTCATGTCGTATCATGTCATGTCATATCATATCATAGCGCCGAACAACGTCGGCTCGCCCACATAGCGCCGAAATACGTCGGCTCGCCCATATATCCCGCGTCCGGGCATCCCGCGTCCGGGATGATAACGCCAGCTGACCAGGTGGCAATGCAACATATGTCCCTTCCCCTTCCCCATATATCCCTTCCCCCACCCCATGTACATATACATATCTCATATACATATGTCATATAAGCATGCAGGAGAGCCCAAAGAAAATCATGTGTCCATCGGAGTGACGTAAGGTCGGTAACCTCCGATTATATTATGGAATAGCCATGGACGTCGTGTCTCACCTTGAAGGGACAATTAATATAAGGCGAGACTATCAATGGAGAGTGTCATCATGAGAAAACACAGAACCGGGTCATAATGCATCGTTTCACATACTTGGAACCTTTAAAATAGTCCTTATCCATAATAGAATTGAGAAATCAAGAAATAACTTAACATTTTCATATTGTCATATTCATGGTAGGAACATATCGTCAACATATCTATCATAGACATTTTCTCATATTTGACTTCATTGTTGTCATTATAAGATCATATTCATCATCTTAGTCATAAGAGCTTCCTATCTCTTAAAACTTGGTTTTCGGAAAATATGGGCATTTTGAAGAAAAACAATTATGAACTTTTAGAAAAAAACTTATACCTTGGAGTCATAGACTTATAGCTTTTGCAAGTAAAGAAGGTATATATAAAAAAAGACATTTGAGACATTACGACTTGGGGATCATGCCTTTGAAAGAAAAGGGACGAGCCTTAACATACCTGTTCCACGTCCTATTAGCTACGCTTATGTGTCCGAGCTTGTAAGTCTACATTTAAGATACTTCACACTAATATTAGCCTTTTCATCATACACTTGTACCATAATTCAAATTATACTATTTTATATTCTGCCGAAAATCGGGCAGCATCTCCCCTGTTTATATGCCTAGCCCAAATTTTTAATTCAGCAGCCAACAACAACAACAACAATACCAACATCAATTATAATGTTTCCAACTCAAAATATCTCCTAAAACAGCCCACACGCTGTTTTTCAACTTTCCACAACTAATTAACTCAGTATACAATTATTTAATCGCGCCTTCTTTGTAAATAGACTAGTATTAACACAAATAGGAAGAGATTCATACCTTTCTCCTTTTAATATTGTTGTATCTTCCCTTTTTCACCTTAGTTTTATGACACAACGCACCGCCATACGATTCTGCAGTGAAAACTATACGCTATGGTTTGGGCTAAAATTTGGTGGTGAAAAGTTGGAAAATTTTCTGGAATATTTGGGGTGTTTTTCGTGGTTTTGGGATGAAAATGAGGGGGTCTCCCCCTCTTTATAATTGTTTTGGAAGCTGCCAGAAGCAGCTGGAAAAGTGTTCAGCGCGATCGCGCTTCCTTCTGGCGCGTTCGCGCAGAGTTAATTAAATTCCTTCTGCGCGTTCGCGCCCCCTTTGGGCGCGTTCGCGCAGGGTTAAATTTTTCTGACTGGACCTTAGTTCAGTAAAATGGTCATAACTCTTGATCCCGATATCGTATGAGGGCCCACGACCTATGGCTGGAAAGCTCTTTCAATTATCTACAACTTTTATTTATGGGGGTTTTCCCAAATTCCAAACTTATAATGCTGTTTTTGCCCTTTCAAGTCAGATCATCCGAAAACGTTTCCTTAAATCGTCCTTTTGGAGGACTTATGCCCATTTTTGGCTTATGGGTCCTTCTTAGGACTTGCTCAACTTTCCATATACTACTTGTATGTATCTTCATATTTCCTTTATAAAACTCCGACATGTGGGCCCCACTTAGCTTGCAGCAACGAGGGTTTTTCGTCAATTAACATATGACCTAATTTACACCATATGGTCTCCAAATGTCATATATATGCTATTATTACCTTCTTATACACCACCTTCATTCCTAACTTGATTCTCGAATTTTCGTTGAGCGCGTTCGCGCCACGTGGGGGCGCGTTCGTGCTGTATCGATCCTTTGGCCTGTACTAGCCGTCTACAGTTTTGATAACGCGAAATTTTTCCGGGGTGTAACAATATATACTTATATATGTGTATAACTTAATATATATACTACATATACTATATATACTTATATATATGTACTATATACTATATATACTTACTTATATACTATATATACTCTTATATACTATATATACTATTTTTTCTATATGTACTATATATACTTATATATGTTTAAGTATACTATATAACTTAATATACTTATAAGTATATTCTTAGTATATTTTAGGTATATTCCTAACTTAATAAAAGTAAAAATATGAACACAAGTAAATAGAAGAAAGCTCAATGAGCCATATATTTTATTCATTCTTGGATAACATTTATTTGCAAGTTGTATTTTTTTTTAACTTGCAAATAATACATGAGTTGTACAAAAATAGTAGAATAATAAAATCACCAACATCAATACCTAAATTAGGTGTTTCTTCCACAAATGTTTCCTCATTAAGCGCACCCTTAACAGTACGACTACTACTACTACCGGCACCACGTCTTAATCTCTTTGACATTATTAAATAAAATTAATTTAAATCACAATCAAATAAATTACAACAAATTAAATTGCTAGAATTAAATTGCGTAAATTAAATTGCTAGAATTAAATTGCGAAAAATAAAGATAGAGTTGGAACGAAGGTACCAAATTGCCGGATTAATTTCCAACAAAGTGAAGGCGGCTAGAATTGCAAATCCACCAAAGCTACTTCGGATTGTTGCAAAATCACCAACTCCACCAACAATATTATAATTGCAAAATTAATAATTGAAAGTTGAAACTATAATAAGACTTTGTGGCTAATTATTGCAAAGAAACTATAATTGAGAGATTGAAATTTGAGAGAAAGATGAAGAAGAGTGAATTGATGTGAATTAAAATGAAAATGAAGAAGGGTTTATATAGGGGTGGGGATGGGTTAAAGTGTTAAAAAAAAAAATTTGGGGGCCAAAAATTAAAAAACTGACCGTTTGGCAACAACCATTTTTGCAAATGGACCGTTGCCAACGGTCCATTAAGGCCCAACGGCTCTTTTTTTTTTTTTTTTTTTTTTTTTTTTTAATTTTCACCGGTTTAACCGGTCCGGTTCCGGTTTCCAAAATATTGAAACCGGACCGATAAATAATTACACGGTTAACCGCTACCGGTTCCGGTTCCAATTTAACCGGTCCGATTATCAGTTAAAACCGGTTAGCCCGAACCGGTTGCCACCTTTACGTACATGCACAAAACAGAAACGACAAGGAAGGGGAAAAAAAGATCCATGATCGATAAAAGTGTCTGAAGAAAACACTCTCTCGGACTCTAAACCGTTGGTTCCATTTCATGTGACATGCGACATTATTTTCTTATTGATTAGTAATTTTTTTTTTTTTTTAAAAGAAGATATTTCTATACTGGGAAAATTCTCATCTTACTTTTAGTGAGAAAATTTTATAATGAGACCACATTTGTGTTCTAAAACTTTTACTCTCTCTCTCAATTTATGTGGCACCTTTCGGATTTTGAGATTCAAATAATTATTTCTTTGACGGTAATTTTTTCATACATCGTTTAAATATTTTGAATTATCAATTATTGTGATTTATAGTACTTTTTACGTAGTTTCCAAATATTTAATTTTTATTTCAAAAAAACTTAAAGATTTCATACCCGAATTCACCGTAAAAATTAAACTGTTTCACCCTCGAAATCCGAACTGTATCACATAAATTAGGATAGACGGAGTAAAATTTATGATATATTTTTTTTTGTTGGTTTAATCATCCAGGCCAGTTATATGAAATTAATTTATAACGAGTTTAAATTTTAAAAGCTTTTTCATTGTTTGAATTTTGTGAAATTTATGTATGTTACATAAAATAGAAGTTGAAATTCAGTTATGGGAAAAAGGTGGGTGTCCTTACAGTTGCGCTAAAGACCCGTTCTAATCCGAAACCGCGACATGCTCTCCCTCCTTAAACTCTCCCTCCCTCTGCGCTATTATTACTTCCACTTCTCACTTCTTTATTTCAATTTCATTCCTTCATTCATACCTCCTAATCAATAAGGATTAGCAAACTAAACACTTAATTATCCTATCAATTATGGATGAAGAATACGATGTCATTGTTCTCGGCACTGGCCTCAAAGAATGCATTCTCAGCGGCCTTCTCTCTGTTGATGGTCTCAAAGTACGTTTAATATTTTTTATGGATCAATGCGCCTTCTATTGTCCTTTTAATCACTAATTAGTATAAGCTCGCATTATAGTTCTCTGTTCTTGTGCAATATTCAGAGGCAGAGCCAGGATTTCAACTTTATGAGTTCTGAATTTTTAGAACTACGACTTTAAATGTTAATAACTGAGTTTTAAATTTAATATGTGTGCACATTAATGAATTTCTTAATACAAATACACTATTTGGGCTAAGCTACTGAGTTTGACCATACTCGAGTTTCTACCTCCGCCCCTGGCAATATTGCTACTTGGATGATATATTAGTGTATGAGACAAGAGAGCAATTACTAAGACCTTCCGTCTTTGCCATCTTATTCAGATTAAGTTGAAGTAATTTTTTTTTTATGACTAAGGAAACCGCAGCCGCTACCCTTCGGGTGCGCAGAGGGTAAACACCACTCCTATGCAATAGCCCGCAAACCACACAGGATAAATAACCCGCACTAGGCATGCTCCGTGCGACGAGCCCGACCCAGAAGCCACACAGGAGAAATAACCCGCACTAGGCATGCCCCGTGCGACGAGCCAGACCCAGAAGCCAAATCCCCTACTTTCGTAGGCGGGGTGTTTCGAACCTGAGGCCTCCATTATGGTTAGCCCCATGCTTAACCAATTGAGCCACCCTTGATCACACGCTAGACACAAATCCGTCATTCTTATGCTTCAGCTTAAACGGGACATAAGTAGCTATCTGGCACACTAGGGACTCCTCCATACACTTGCTAGCTAAGACTGGATCGGCAAAGACCGAATTCCTTTTCTTAATACCTTCCTTATCTCTCCTAAGGGTCTTGCCCTAGGCATAACCTATATACAAAGAGTTCCAACTATCTAAGCAAAGCAAAGAGGAACCTTTCCCCAGTTGACGAGAGAAAGAAAGGAAATGAGCCCATTGATTCACCTATCTGAAGCTGAAGGAATGAAAGGAAAGCCCGGGGTCAAAGTGCGTTCGTCGCTGTCTGTCTAGCTTTCTAGCAGAGATCTAGCTTTCTAGAGCAGAGATCTAGCAGCTCATTCTAGGCACAGATCATTGGTATTAGATGTATCGTTAGATTTAAGTTGAAGTAATATTGATTGTTAGGAATACTTTCAGGATGTTAATTATGAAAATAAAAGAGATCATCAGATTACATCCACATCCACATGAGTCATTGAAACACAGAGTTTGTTTTGATCCTATTCCTATATTTTCGGATATGTTGTTTTGTTTCTTGACTATATTACGAAAAAACAGAACAATTCATAATAAAAATTGAATCCTTTTTCTCAGAGGATCTTTTTCCTTTTTTCTTCCGTTACAGATTAATATTTTTTCACATTGGCAACTCTGGTGACTGGATTTGGTACACAATTAGTGATGTCTACCAGAATTTAGATCATCAGTCTCACTATTTATAAGTAAACAGTCTACTTAATAATGGTTGCAACAACTTTATATATGTATTCTAGTTAAGATATCTATACATCTTTGTGTGCTTTCTAAATTGATCACTAACATTAAATCTAATCTCTGATCTTTTTCAGGTACTACACATGGATAAAAACGACTATTATGGAGGAGAGTCAAGCTCACTTAATTTAATCCAGGTAACCTCTTTACCAATCGCGTGGAGTTTTGATATCCACAAACAATTTTGAAAATATCATCATTCATCTGTCTTGATCATGAGAGGACTAAGACATACTGGAAAACGAGGCGTAAATGGAAGTCTAGCATAAGATGGTGCTATTCATCTTTACACTTGCAGCCAGTGGCGGAGCCACACTATGCCAAGGGTGTTCATCCGAACCCCCTCGGCGGAAAAAAAATACTGTTTTTACAAGGTTAAACTTATTTTTTATGTATACATAGTAATGTTGAACCCCCTTAGACTTCTTCGTATGTTTACTTTTTTATATTTTGAACCCCCTCGGAGGAAATCCTGGCTCCTCCATTGCTTGCAGCTAATCTCAGCTTAATATTTCATGTTATTTTGTGTAGCTTTGGAAACGATTTAGGGGAAATGACAAGCCACCAGAAGAGTTAGGTACGAGTAAGGAATACAATGTTGACATGATTCCCAAGGTTAGTTCACATTGCCTTACAAATTTTTCATTATTGATCTTTCCATTACATAGTGCCTTACTATCTCATGTGTAGACCAGATGCTAGGAATGAGCTGGATTACTGTAGAGCTTTCACTAAAGAGAGACAGTTTATGACATGCTTAGTAATCTAAGGAATATCACTTGCTTTCCCTTGGAAAACCAAACATACTACTCAGTGGAAGTTTTGATATATAGACTTATGTCAACTGATCTTAGAAGTTGGCTGGAGCTTGGACATGTTAATATTATTCACCACATTATGAATGTTGCCAATATTGCAGAAGTTGTGATATGTAAAAATATATCTAAAGATAAAGGTGTCAATCTAGTATTTTGACTCGTAATGACATGAAACAGACGTGTAGATTCAACAGCATGCGCAATATTTTAAAGGAATTGAAACCAGATATGCTTTTGCCATTAGAGAGTAGGCTCTTCTTTACGTAAGTTCATGAAGCATCTTAACTTCCTATTGATGACAAGATTATGTTCATCAAAGGGCCAGGGAGTTTAGAAGTAAAGATATTGGGCTTCAAAGAGTTCTATTGTTATCATGAAAACTTGAAATCCGTAGTAGGTTAGTTTGATCATTGGCCTCTATTATTAGATCTACATGAAACTCTTTACAAGTATGTAATTAATTTTTTCCCTGATGTCCTCTAGTTTGCAATGGCAAATGGAACTCTTGTCCGTGTGCTCATCCACACCGATGTTACCAAGTACTTGAACTTCAAGGCTGTAGACGGTAGTTTTGTGTACAATAAAGGGAAGGTATGTTTGTTAAAGCACTATGAGGTGTAGCTTCCATTCTGGTTTTTGTTGGTAGAAAATTCTCGCTTAACTTTCTCGTGAAACTGCTATCATTAGATCTACAAAGTTCCTGCAACTGATGTTGAAGCTCTGAAATCCCCATTGATGGGGCTTTTTGAAAAGCGCAGAGCTCGGAAGTTCTTTCTTTATGTGCAAGATTTTGAAGAGAGTGATCCGAAAACTCATGAAGGGATGGATTTGAACAAAATCACTGCAAAAGAATTCATTGCGTAAATTTTCTTTCCTCATGTGTTTTTGATTGTCTTGCTTGAACATATTGGTGAGGGCTAGATCCCTAGTGAATCATAGTTAGAAACAGTTTCTTCCACTCCTTGGTAATTTGTGCTTGGTAAATATTGTTTCTGCAGGAAATATGAACTTGAAGATGATACCATTGACTTTATTGGACATGCCTTGGCACTCTGTACAGATGATAACTATTTGAACCAACCAGCTCTGGATTTCGTAAAGAGAGTAAAGGTGTCAAATTAAGTTTGAGTTGATCAATTAGTATTGCAGAAAGTATATAATTGTTTTGATAAAGATATCACTAGCTTATTTTGCTTCTGTCGCTATTTAAAACTTCACATTGACATGACAGTATATAAGTCTGGTTTGTGATTGCTGATGAGCTAGGTATGACTTATTCTAGTTACTAAAGCTGATTGAAAGCTTGGTAAAGGTATCCTTTATTTCATGACCATGAAGGAGAAAAGAAGAAACTAAGGAAGTAACCATGTTTATATATAGCGAGTGTAGGGCCTCATAAAATTTTTATTCATGTCATGAGAGAAAACCCTCATACTTTAAGAATTTTTATATCACTATCTAGACTCTAGGTTAGATATTAATTGTATACTTCACTGGCTGAAGATATAATATCTTTTTACTAGATGAAGTAAATCTTCTACTTTTTGAGATAGCTGCAAGGACCTTATCAATATCGTCTTGCCTACTGATACTGTAAATCAGAAAATGCAGCCTTTTAGTTTTATTATTTATTGATGATTGTATTGGATTTCGGTGTCAAGACATCAGCCTTCTTTCTGTTTCTCTTTTGTGTCTCTACTTTCTTGGCATGGATTGGAGACATTAAATCTAATTTAATAGCAAAGTAACATCTAATGTTGATATAATCCTATTAAATAAGATGTGTCCTACACGTTGTCGACTGATAATTTCATGTACGTCTTCTATAAAATGTTCTAAAGAACATATTATCACAATCAAGATACAATTGAAATGCCAAATGCTACAAATATGCTGTGATGTTAATTCCTCTTCTTTTCATGTGAATAGAACTATTTTTGTAACTCATAAGAACCAAAATGTTTGATTACATAAGCTAAGATATGCTTTCTTCTTTTTGAGATAAAATATGCTTGACACTTGGCGGAGCAGTGCTTGAACAAGGATTCATTTTCCCCCTCTTTTGATTATGAATTGAGAGGATTATTTGTTATTATCGGAATTCTTTGTTTAAAGAAATACTTAATGACTACTTTGTCTCTTGGTTTTTAAAAGCTTTATGCAGAGTCTTTAGCACGCTTTCAAGCAGGATCACCCTATATTTATCCATTGTATGGACTGGGAGAATTACCACAGGTTTGTCTCCTTGAGTATTTTTTGTCAGTCATGTTTGAGTACATTTAATTTTTTCCCGTATTTGATTGGTGCACATGTTTTCAGGCGTTTGCACGTCTGAGTGCAGTTTATGGTGGAACTTACATGCTTAACAAGCCGCAGTGTAAGGTATTCATCAAAACCATCTCTAGCTCATATGGATGCTTAACGATACCCATGTAGAGTAAGTTCCCCAAATGTTCTGGCATCCAGAATGTGGCTCACTAATCTTCCTGATCTAACATCTAGGCCTCTTCTCGCCTAATGTAAAAAGTAATTCTAAATGTTTTCTGGATCAGATATCCTCCTATTGTAATTTTAAGTATGCCATAGTATTTTGTAAAGAAAACTGAGACAATAATGCACTGAGCTAGCTGCTCTACTTCAAATGCTGAATAATTCCACATGGCTTACATACACCACTGAATTAAATTGAAGTTTATGTGAACACTCAGTTTCTGGATTTCAGGTGGAGTTTGATGAAAGTGGAAAAGTTGTTGGTGTGACTTCTGAAGGAGAAACTGCTAAATGCAAGAAAGTTGTTTGTGATCCCTCATATTTACCTGATAAGGTACTATTGGAAAATTGCGAAAAACTAATAGGTCCAGGCTTTCTGCATTGTTGATTCGTGTCTTGAAATTTTGCTTAATCATCTGCCTAGCGGAAGAAAGGATCAGATTAATAATTTCTACTGACAAATTATTTAATACCAATACATAATGCAGGTCCAGAAGGTTGGAAAAGTTGCTCGTGCAATTTGTATAATGAGCCATCCCATTCCTAACACTAATGATTCTCATTCAGCCCAGGTCATTCTACCACAGAAGCAACTTGGTCGCAAATCAGACATGTAAGTTTTGTAGGCTTCCAGATTGTCTGCTGAATTATCATAGCCTATTGGGTGGTGTAGTATAGAGGGTTGTCTCCGACAGTGCAAGTTTTCTGCTTCTAAAAATAAGATTACAAAGCATACTAGCTTTGACCTTACTTATATATGGCGCTGACTAATAATTAAGTCCTCTTTTCTCTAAAAATTGTTAAGAAGTGATTGTCACTGCTTATTTAGTCCTAGACTCCATTACATGTTCACCCTGTTGTGCAGTTCGGAGAAACTTGAAAGATAATTGAGAGTGACTTATTCAACATTCCGGTTACAGGTACCTGTTCTGTTGTTCCTACTCCCACAATGTCGCTCCAAAAGGGAAATATATTGCCTTTGTTTCGACAGAAGCTGAAACCGATGACCCCGAGAAAGAACTGAAGCCTGGCGTAGACATACTTGGGGCTGTCGATGAGATATTTTATGAAACTTTAGACAGATTCGTACCTTCACATGACTCTGCTGCTGATAATTGTTTCATATCTAAAGTAAGCTCCAATACTAGTTGCTTGTTTCTATTTTCTTTCTACACTATTTCTTCAGAAATATATCACCAAAGAGATAGGACTGTGTTATTACTTGTTAGTACACAGAGCTTTTATTCTCCTGAGGAGTTAGAAGATGTTTTATGCGTATGTTCCCAAATTCTATAGAAGCATCACTGGAAACAGATAGGGCGCTTTGGTTTTGTTGCTTTGACTTGCTGAACCTCGCCCCACATTATGTGAAATTACTGCCACTCAAGGGACCGTTCTTTGTAATCTAGTAATACCACGAAAGCAGAAAAAAGAATACAACAATAATGTCTTACAAGCTTAGCCATGCCTTCTCTTGCATATTATAGGGTTAACATATGTGTTTTCCTTTCAACTTAAATCAGACTTCCTAAAAGTCCAAAAATTCTATGGTAGACTTCTTTCCTGCCACTCCAATGTCTCTCTATACATTGGCAGCAGTTCATTTGCAAAAAAAAAAAAAAAAAAAAAAATCTGATCTAATTACCATGTTTTATCCTTCCTTGTAGAGCTATGATTCAACAACACACTTTGAGTCCACGGTAATGGATGTGCTAGATATGTACACCAAGATAACGGGAAAGGTAAGATTCCAGTTTGAATATGGTTATCTGGTGACTTTTCTATTAAAAATATGCAGCAGTTGCATAACACATATATCAACACTCAAGTTGCATGCCTGCTGACTGATATAAGGTTGACAATGATGCCTTGGACTTAAGAAAGGTTGGAGGCATACTTGTTCATAGAATATAGCTAGTATGTTGATAGGGAAAACACACACGCATACACACAGACATTATCCATGCATCATCAAAAGATGCCGTTACCAAGCATACTATTGTTTGAATATGGAAGCAACCTAGCAAAAGTTACTGGTGAAAAAAGGGGTTCTAATTAAACTTATTATCTTCTACTGCTGACAAATATATCTTCTTTCTTTCGACCTTGTGTGAATGGTTGTGAGTGTAGTGAACTTATTGAAATTTCTATGCCATATTAGTTGTTTATTCTTACATTTTTCTTTTGTTTAGGTCGTTGACTTGTCAGTGGACTTGAGTGCTGCAAGTGCTACTGCTGAAGCATAACCTTATTGTATCCACTTCATATGCTGCAAAATAAGTCATTAGAAGCCAATTTTGTATTGAAGAATATATTCAGTGAAGAACCCACCCTAGTTTATCCCTAAAATGGACTTTGTTGGAGGGAAGCACTTGCTGTAATGTCTTAGGTGATCTTGCAGTAACTGCTTTCTCAAGATTTTCATTCTCCCCCAACCCACCACCACCGACCCCCTAATCAAGGACTTATTTTTCATGTCCCTTATGGTTCATTTACGATACTTTTGGAAAGGTTTAAGAATAGTTTCTATAGATCCTTTCCATTATTTGTTCATGGTTACTACTATACTGATTTCATTTTTCATCTTGTAAGGATTTAATAATTGTTATTTTGTCAAAGGGATGATGGTGGAACTAGAATTTAGTTTCAACTATGGGAACGTCTATAAACTCTATAAATTTGAAGGTCATAAAGGGTGTCCACAATGTTGCCAACACCAAAGGTGTTTGTGGAATTATGTACTTTGAGTCCTACTTTCACTTTACAATATAGTTGTTTCTACTTATATTCCGCGCCACTTGCACTTTAACATTTAAATGATTATCTTGTCTCTATACAATAACATACTCAGTGTAATCTCACAAGTGAGGTCTGAGGAGGATAAAGTGTACGCAGACCTTATCCCTATCTTGGTAAGTTTCTAAAATTGATTTATTTTGAAAAATATTTTTTTATTAGACGTGTTTTTCGAAAAAGTATTTTGTATCAATTTATTTTTAGCTAATTAATTTCAAAAGCCCTTTTGCTAATATTAGAGCATCAATTTGTGCTTGGCCAACGTCTCAAAAATAACTTTTTTCAGTTTATGCTACTATTAAAAACAACTCATTTGTCCAAACTTAACAAACACCTCAACCTTCTTAGATAAACACATATTTAAAACAGAAAAGTTTTTTCAGCTTTCCAAAAACTTGATCAAACAAGCTATGGATGTTGTATCTGTGTACCTATCAAATGACCCCTAAAGATCTACTAACAAACAAGTATACATTAGCTTACATGTAAACCCCCCACCTCCAGAATTTGAGTTTTGCAAGGTATTGGCTTGTACTCTTTCCCTTTATTTTAAGCCATCATATGTATTTGAGTAAACATGGAGGTAAAGATTATTAATAAGATGTGAGTATTTGTTAAGATAGTATAAGAAATAATAAGGTAAAGGTTGAAAAAAATAATTACTCTACTCACTTTTTTTTATTCAAAAAGGTTAAAATTTTGATTTATTGGAGTTATATTATCGAATATTTCAAAGCATTTTTTGCGCGGATTTCCCTTCAAAGGCGCTGGTCTTTAATTTTTTCCCTTCGACTAAAAAGTAGCCGCAAATATTCTGAAGTTCTGAGTTCGAATCCAGCTCAGTAAAAAAAAAAATCGCAAAAGAAGTTTTCGCGAAAGTTCTACCTTATAAGGCAAAATTTAGTTATGCCTTAAGGCAAATTATGCCTTATAAGATAGAACTTAGTTATACCTTAAGCCATAACTTCTCTAGTTCCAAGTTATGCCTTAAGGTATAACTTTTGGAAAATCTTTATTTTGAGATTTTTTTTTTGACTGAGCTTGAATTTAAACCCAAAAACTCAGATATTTTTTATCATTTTTTTAAGCGAAGGATAAAAATTAAAAATTTCTGATCTGATGGGCAAAGATTAAAGACCACCCCAAAATAGGGGGCAATGGTGGGAATTGCCCGTTTAAAAGTTGCACGGACCTTTGGAAATGCCAAGTGTGTCGTTTAAATGGGATCGGCTCACCTCCGGTAGGTGATCTGTCCAGTTCCTCCAATGCCAGTTTAAATGAATTACACGTGTCCTCTCATTTATCTAATGGCCCAGAATCATTTTGTTAACCAATTGGTATTAACTATAGTTACCAACAGTTCTCTCACTTCCGCTTTTCCTTTGTTGACTGCAAGCACTGCCTATTCAATCTTTAAATCTCCAAAAAGTAGAAGAAGATGCAGATTCCTATCACAAAATCACTCCTATCACTATCTCTTTACCACTATGTTCACGCCACAAAAAAAAAAAAAACAAAATACAAAGAAACAAACAAACTTCATCCCAAGTCTCTCACTAAGAAGAGAACAAAATAAAAACGATGCACTGAAAAAATTTCAAAAATCCAAGCAATGAGACTGCATTCGGTTTCTTTAAAGCGCGGTTTTGATGGCAATAGTGATGGACAAGGCTTTATCGTCTTCTTCTGGACAGAAAGCTTTTCAATGGCCAACTGAAGGACCTAGAGAGGGCATGAAATTGGGAAGAACGAAAAAGGGGCTGATGCACAGCTGCAAATTTTGGGCTTTTCTTATGAGATAAACTATCTTTTTTTCTTGGGTTTTCTTTGTATGTTGTTCTGTATTTATTATTGTAATCTTCAATTGAGACCAGTCTCTCCGTTTCAGATTTACCCTTTTGAGATTCTCCCTATTTGTTCATGTTTATGATAAAAGTTTCAATAATAAAATTTCTGTGAAACTGTATTGTTCCAGTTATTTGGTTTACACAAGTATATATTTTTGCATTCTTTGCTCTGTTTTCTTGAGAAATATTGGAAGCAATGGCGTTTCCTGTTGTGGCAATGGAAGGAAAGCCGGAAGAGAGGAGAGAGAACTGTTGGTAACCATAGTTAAATCAATTGGTTAACAAAATAATTCTGGGCCCTTAGATAAATAAGAGGACACGTATAATTCATTTAAATTGGCACCGGAGGAACTGGACGGATCATTCTTTAATTTTTATAAATTAAATTAGTGATCTTTAATTTTTAGCTTTAATTAAAAATTTAAAAAAATTTGCAAGGGGTAAACTCTACCTAAAATTTTGCCTTAGGAAATTTCTTGTCATTTTTATTGAACTTGGGTTCGAACCCAAAAGTAGTTGAAGGACAAAAATGAAAGACCAACCCAATTTAACTTATAAAAATGTTTTAAATTGGGAGAGAGTAAGGTAGAAATTCGAAGTGAATTCAAACAGGAGAGTGTTCCTTCCATCGTCGACAATGACAAAGACGAGAAGCAAGAACAGGCGAAATCCTAGCAATCGCGATCTCTCTGTTTTCGATTTTAGTCCCGAAGATCAGCGCATCGAGAAACACGCCAAAAAGAAATTGCAAACCTTCAAAAAACCTATGAAATTCGATTCTCCCGTCGATAAGTACCGCTTTCTCCATTGCTGTACGTTTCTACTAAACGTCGATTCAACTTCTATCTTCTTATATTTGTGCAAAACAATTTTTTGAAAAGGATCAAGCCTACTTGTTTCTCTAACTTCAATGAATTTATTCTCTTTTTCTCTCTGATTGATACTGTTTGTACCATTTGGATTGTTTCGCTTTGTTACAACCGTCTATCACATGAATATCAATGTCTACGCTCCGTTATCTTCTTCTTTACTGAACACATAATTACAACCATAATATATTTGATGCTTTTAGTTTATAATGGTCCTCATCTACTGCAGGAAGTAGAATTGCATCTTCTGATGTGTCTAATAGAGTTAATTAAAGGAAATAGGGGGGGGGGGGGGGGTTGAAAGTGCACCCAGGGGTGTGGCCTAGTGGTCAATGAAGTGGGTAGAGAACTATGAGGTTTCAGGTTTAAATCCCAATAGAGACAAAAAGAAAAATATTAGGTGATTTCTTCCCATATGTCCTAGCCTTATTTGTTGCTGGTGGGAGGTGGCAAGTGGCAAGTATCCTATGGAATTAGTCGAGGTGTGCGCAAGCTGGCCCGGACACCACGGTTATTAAAAAAAAAAGAGATATAAAAGTTGAAAGAAAACAAGGCGATGGGCAAGAAAAGGAATAGCAGTGATGAACAGCAGAATGAAGGTAATGGATGGGAACAGAGCATGTAATCAGATTCAGCATTCCATGTACTAATACATTGAAATTATACACACATTGACCAGAAGAGTTGAGTGTGTGTGACACACACATATTCCCTCCGTCCCAATTTTTTTGGCACCATTTGACTAGGCATGTAGTTTAAGAAAGAGATGAAGACTTTTGAAATTTGTGGTCCAAAACAAGCCTTAGATATTTGTGTGGTTGTAACTCATCTCATCAAGTTAAATTGTTTCTAAATATAGAAAAGTGACATTCTTTTCGGGACAGACTAAAATGGAAAGAGTGCCACATAAATTGGGACAGAGGGAGTACATATCTAGGAATCAAGAAACATAAGTTTGTGGTTTAACTTATTCTTGCAGCTTCTTCTGATTAGTGACCAGATTGTACTCAAAATTTAAAAGTAGTAGAGTTTCTGTATTTAATTTAAAAAATCTCCATGAAGCATCTATGATTGCTTTTTGCATTTATCCTGCTTGGTTTAACTAAAGGAAGCAATGGTGTTTATAGTCTACATGCTTTTGGTTTTAGATTTATTGAAGATATGGCATTTCTGTAAAATCAGTTAAAATGTCACTTTTCCAACTTTGGATTAAACTAGGTGCTAATATGTTTTGTGACATCCATTTCTGTGTGCAGATTCCTTTTAGTATATTTTACATTGCTAATTTTTGCCCTGATTTTTGTCCATCAATTAGTTTATTTTTTTTTCGTCTTATGACTATAGAAGTACTGATTATTCTATTTAACAAATTTTCCTTAGTTGCAGGAGGAATAAGTAGTTTACAAAATGATTCGGTGAATGAAATCCTACACGTTGAAGATAGTGATGATATTGCAGAAATGAAGATATTGGAGTCAGGTGCTACTGTGGCGTCTAGCTCCTCACATTTGAAGCCTTTGACGGATTATTGTCTTAATCATCTTAAGTTGAAATGTGACACATCTGGGGGGAAAGCCCAATTTACAAGAGTGGAAGTACCTGGATGTTCTGTCACTGATGGCAAAATTTTTAGTAGAAGAGTTTTTGCTGATGTACCCAACTTTCAATATCTCATGTTTCAAACTTCACATAATGCTAACAAATATTTAATGACTATCCCTTTGATAAAAAATGCTTTATGACTATCCCATCCAAAACTTTTGCAGAATGAGCCAGTTATTCTCGATTCAGATGATGATACCAAAATCGAATCATCCAAGCCAGCTTGTTATCTGCCAGAAAATAAGGGTTTGATCAAATCATCCCATATCTAATTTTCAAAAGGTTGCTCATATAAATCCATTTTTTGCTTATGAGATGTGCTGTTTTTACATTTTAGGTTCAGGAAACCAACAACAATTGACACAGAGTCCTGATCTGTGTGATACGGTGAGCATGCTTCTGTAGTCTTTGCTATAATTGAGTAACTCTGAAAATTGGATGTTCCTCAAAAGAAAAAATGATATTAATTCTTGTATCTGCTGAGCGAGCCTCTCTGGGTGCTTTGTTTGCTCCAGTATAACTTTGAACGTCTAATTGTAATTGTTCTAAAAGATGGTTCCGATCCTTTTTCCAGCCGATGTGTGTCCTCAGTTTCTCTGTTGGTGTTGTTAAACTTTAGGTTAAGTGTACTACAATAATAATTAAAAAACTGCCATGGAAATGCAAAATCAAGCAATTAAAGTATCAGTTGTTCCAATATAAAATTATCTTTTCACTCCAAACCAGCTTTCTTTAGTTTATTGGGGTTAGAGGCGAAAGCCTAACTTTCTAAATTATTTTTCATTCGTAGCTTCTATTCAGTTTTTGGTCCCAAAATCAAGCCACCTTATAGTGATCGCCCCACCTTAAGCTGCATTTGAGAACGCTGGCTTCTTGTGAGTTGTGTAACTCTTATGCAAGTCGGCTTCATCAACTGTTAGTGGTAATAACTTAGCTGTCAGCTTACTCAACTTGCCTGTCCGAGATGCAGCTTCATTGTGTTTCTTCTTTCATTCAGCAATATTTCACGGCTTAACTTCCATATTGACTGTATGCATGTCATCAATCTAAAAATATATAAGAAAGCTAATAGGCTCAGGAGTCTGGATGACAAGCATGGATATTTCAGAACTAAAAAGTTTCATATGAAAACAACATATATGCAGGTCCTATGTTGCTTGGAAATGAGGGTGGGTATCTGATATGGGTGAAGATCAAGAAGTCGGATTTGTTGTCACCTAAATCTTAGGATTTGTTGTCACCTAAATCTTAGGATTTCGGGGATACAGATATGAGTACGCGTACGGATGCTTGTGTACTGCCAATAGATATATACCAAATACGTACAAATTCATCTATGAAATATCTAACATTTTGTTCCATTAGTATATATCATATGATACCAACGTTTCTGATACTTTGTGTGTCTGTGTGTGTGCGCGCGCGCCCGTGTATGGATCCAAAAGTTGAAATATGCTTACTCAACACACCCTAAACGTATTGACCAAATCCAGTGGGCACCCGCACCGGGATCCTGTCCAATCCACACGGGTGCAGTAGGGTTTTTTGGAAGATCCATGTCACACAGTGTAGGCTTGAGTTTAACTAGTTAATGCACTTTGAAGTAAAGCATATTGAGAACCAAGACATCAATAACACACATTAATGAATAAAAATCATTGGCCATGAGCTTCAAGCTGTATATTGATAAATAAAAACACAAACCCCAACTCCTCCAATCCATAACATTTTTCAAACCTCATAATGTGAATCAGCAAGGTAGAATGTGATGTCTGTTCCATTCCAGGTATGTGTTAAGTTAAGTTGATTTCGGGATATGATATATGATGTTGTATCAATCGTCCTGCTTTTTCCTTCACTGCCAAGCATGAAGTGGTGAAGGGGTGGAGGAGAGCTGGTGAAGAAGAGAGAAAAGGAAGTTGAGCATGGATGTACCCCTTTGTTATTAAACCTTTCAGAAAGTGAATTGAAAGGTTCTTCAAAGCTTGCAGAAAGCTATTGTTTATACTTCACCTTTCTTTTTGCTATTGTTTTGCAGAAAGTTCCGGTGGTTGTTAGACCTGATCATATCATGTACGAAGATATGTATTCTACAAGCTCCATTTTGACTTTTTCATGCAGTTCCATAAAGCTTGAGGGCTCCTTCGGGATGAAGTTACCAGTTACATCTGAGTGGACACTCTGTGATATTCTCGCTATTAACTCCGAGTGGTGCAAAAGTGTGAGTTATAGTGCTCCCCCCCTACAAAAAAATAAAATAAAATAAAAATTACCAACAGGGTATGTGGAGCTTTGCTAACATGCAAGTTTGCTTTGTTGCTAATGATAGGTTGAAACTGCCCTTATGGAATTGTCCCTCAAATCCAAGGATGCAGATGTAGCTAAAACTGATAATGAAAACTCAGGTTTGTGCAGTTCAATAGAATACTTTCCTATATAATGGTTGATATTGTTAAATAGATGGTTTCCTTTTTTTATCACAATTCCCAACATTTGAAGATTAATTTTATGATTTCAAGCTGCAGCTGCAAAAACCTAAATCATGCTATCCTGCTGGATTTTTCTAAAGAACCTTCTTAATGCTCTAAAAGAAATGTCGCTTTGTACTTAAGGTTGATTGATTGTTAAAATTAGGTTGGAGAAGAGAATGCTCTATTTTGCAAAACTCAAAATTTAGTACTGTTGCTCACACATGTACTGGAGATTTCGCTGCTTGTAGCTGTTTTTGATGGATCATATATTTGGCTTTTGGAGGGATACGAGACTTGATTTGAAACTGACAATGTTATTTTTTTTCGCTGTATAATTTACTCTTAGGGGAGAATATAGGTAGTTTTCTAAGCTGTGATCCTATTATTGATTGATCTCTGTTTACGTGAAACTACCTCTAAATTTACAGGTGCTATTGTGTTATCATTGACTTTGTTCGACCCTGATTGGTCTGAAACACAAGAAGCAATTAAGATGTTGGATGTGAGATACAAAGATAAATGGAATGACACTACAGCGTAAGATACCTCGTTGAACAATGTATTGATGGTTCATCTCTTACTTTTAGATGTCCTTTGGTGATCTTGCTTTCTTTTTTAGCAGTGGATGATGAAGTTTACTTTTTATTCTTCTTTATCTTTATTTTATTGTGAACACCCTGTCCTCCTCTAGGCACAGCTGCCAGATACTTCTTTTATTGTTTTCTAGATTTGGCTGGCTCAGCTCCCTCTTCTATTTATCAGTATCATCATTATTAGTATTCTATTACTATCTTATTCTTCATATTGTATTACTATTGTTGTTTCTTTTACTTGGGTTACCCTTCTGATTTTTGTTGTCAGTACTTTTCTTTTCAACAGTATTTTCACCATAGCTTTTACTTTTGCATTCGTCAAACCGTTTCTTTTAGCCGAGGGTCTATCTGAAACAGCCTTCTACCCCACAAGGTAGGGGTAAGGTCTGCGTATACCCCACCCTCCCTAGACCCCACCATGTGGGATCATACTGGGTATGTTGTTGTTTTCGTAAGCTTCTATGTGAGATTAGTGTTTCTTTGTATAATGATTAAGCTCTTCCTTTTGATGAAGAAAGTAGATTTTCTTCTTTGATGACTGTGGGAGCAGAAGAGTTTCTTCCCACTAAAATTTGTGGATTTGGAAATAGTTTGTTTCAGAAGTTCTCTAAATCTATTCTCTTGTCCTTGTACGACAAGCTTCGTTGTTGTACAATTGACTGTCTCAGTAACGGGAGATGTATGAATTGAGTGAAACCACTAAAGATGTTTTTCTTGATGACGTACTGCTAAAGATGATTTTAGTATCAGAAATGGATGATTAAGTTTCAATTAATCATTGATTTCCTACGAGTAGCTTTTAAAATCTTGCTGTTAATTCCCTTAACCCCAGTTTGATGGAATTTTGTTATATCATGACAATGCTTCCTTGGTCAGAATTGATTGCACAAGGAGCTATAGTCCATTTTTCGGGCAGAAAAGCTTTTCAGTTTCAGAGCATCATCATCCCAAGTAAGAGATACTTATCCTTGTTGCCTTTCAATGTGAATCTGGCTTGCCAAGTGGATTAAGGTCTAATTTTGGTTGGTTGCGAGAGAATGACCGGCTCTTGTTTCAATTTGCTATTTGGTGATTTAAACAGTTACTGGTGTCTGACCATATGCCCAATTCTATTTCTATTTTTTTTAAACGGGCCCTGGGCATCAGAGGAGTTCCTTATGTCTTTCTCTTTGACTTATGAATCATTGAACAAGATCTTTTTGTGGCGATATTTCTCTTTCGTTGCCAAAAGATTTGATGCAGTTATGAGGTGGAGAGCGAGGAAGAAAGACTACTAATTTGCTAATTTGACATATCTTGGGTTCATGTAGTTTGTATAAAGTTCTAGGGTAAGATCAGAGGCTCAGACTTTTCTTAACTGTAAAATCTCAATCTTTACAGTAATCTGATGATTGAAATCACACCATATACGAAAAAGAGAAAGATAGTTGAATGTTAAACTTTGGATTGGGTTAACAGACACTGATTGAGAGCTGAGTTTATAAGATTTTTCGTGAGTTATGTATCTGCTGCTTCTGAATCTTGCTATTACACATGCTTCCAACTTCCATGTATCTTTAATAATTTTACATTGTCTGATGCTTGAATCTTTTTTCATTATATACAGTTCCAGAGATAACTTAGAAGAAATTATTTTTCCAGAAGGGGATCCAGATGCAATTTCCATAAGTCAGAGAGATGTTGATCTATTAAAGCCTAAGACTTTCATCAACGATACCATCATTGACTTTTACATTATGTGAGTTTATATTTACGTGTTTCAATTGGCACTTCCCAAGTCTTGCTAATGTGGGTTGGAACTTAATTTAGCTAATCGTTTTTGTTCTTTCTTTCTTTCTGGAACTGGTTATTCGTTTATGTGAACTTGTTTTTTCTCGTTAGTATAAACTATTGAAATGTTTGTTATCAACATCTGGAAGTATGATCTACTTTTGTTAGACCGCAAATAAAAAGAATCATTTATTGGCTTGGCATCTGTGTGACTCGTATAGGTCAAATGTTTCTTCTTTGCGTTTCAGCTTTTTAATCAAGACAGGTCAAAATTTACTTCATGATTGACGCGTGATTATTTCATTGCATAGTAGTTTCATCTTGAACCAGACATGGTTATTGGCTTATTGGCATTGCTATCCCTTCCTCCCTCCCGCTTGTAGATGCTTGTTATTGCTTATGAGCAACATGAATCAACTACCTTCATTTGCAATATATAGGTCCCATGGTAAATAACTATCAGATCTTCTGTAATAGCCCAGTTCATGCTGTTCACAGTATTGCAGGAGTTTCTGTTAAGGCTCAAACACAGAGATAAATTCTAATGTTTTGCTTGTTGATAGATTTTAATGGTTTGCTTGTTTCAACACCTAATCATGTTGTATAGTATATAGTATCCGGTGTACTAGGGCGGTTTTATATGGAGGATACTCTATGTTACTTATTATCTGGCACTGATCATATATATATATATATATATATATATATATTTTTTTTTTTTTTTTGATGAAGTAAGTTGTTTCATTGAGAAAAGGCATCCAGCAGATGCATAATTACAGGGGCTAATTACAAATAGACAAAAGCAAAGAGAATTATAAGCCCCTATACATTGGCTCCCTCTAAAACTAGGGTGCTAATAAAATCCAAAAACTGATCTGTACTAGTCACTGGGGACAACATTGTCCAGCAATAAAGGTTTACTAGACATTTCGCTTTAAGTGCATGAATGGGGGTGGAAGTTGAGGAACCATCAAAACATCTTCTATTCCTCTCGATCCAAATACACCAAAAAATTACAGCAGGAATCATATTCCAGATCTTTCTGATGGTCTTATCAACTAACTGAAGACTCCAAGAAATTTGAGCTTCCCTTAAACTTTGCGGCATCACCCAACTTAAACTGAAAAAACACAAGAACATGTTCCAGAGGTCATATGCTACTGGGCATTTAAGAAAAAGGTGGTTGACTGTCTCTGGAGTTGTGTTGCAAAAGAAGCATCTGGTGTTGTCCAACTCTAATCCTCTCCTATTTAGATTGTCTAGAGTAAGACAAGCATTGTTTAGTGTAATCCAACTGAAGCATTTGATCCTCGTAGGCAGATTGGTCTTCCATACTAGTTTCCATGGCCATCTATCAGGAACTTGACTTTGTGAGCAGAGTTGTCTATAGCATTCTTTCACTGTGAAAATGCCTTTGCTTCCCCACCTGAGCCTGTCTGCTTCACTTTCATCAATATTGTGAGCTTCCACTTTTGCCAACATTTCCATCAAACTCCCAAGTTCCCAGTCTTGCACAAACCTTCTGAAATGCACATCCCAGTGGTTGTTAGTCCTGTTTTGAGCAATTGTGGAGTCCTTATCCATAGCTATGTTAAAGATATTGGGATAATCCACCATGAGAGTAGAATTGTTGAGCCATCTATCCTTCCAAAACTTGATATACTCACCAGCCCTGGGTTTGAAGTGTATTGCATGAGAAAATTCAGAGCCTAGCTTACTGATAAATTTCCAAGGACCAACTCCATAGGGTAGATTCACAGTGTTAGAGCTCCAATTGTCTTTCTTTCCATGCTTTGCCATGACCACATCTTTCCAGAGGCTACCATTTTCAGAACCAAATCTCCATAGCCATTTCATAAGTAGAGATTTGTTATGGATTGCCAGATCTTTGACCCCAAGACCCCCATTGCATTTTGGGAGCAAAACTGTCCCATTTTATCAGATGGACCTTATGAGTGCTGCTGTTTTCTTCCCATAAGAAGTTTCTCCTGATCTTATCCAGCCTTTCTAGTACCTTCTTTGGGATGGGAAAAAGGGACATAAAATATGTTGGAATACTGTCTAGAACACTGCTGATCAAAGTGAGTCTTCCACCCAAAGATAGGTACTGGAGTTGCCAAGTAGACAGTCTCTTCTCAAATTTCTCCACCACCCCATTCCAAATATCACAACACTTGAACTTGGCATCCAGGGGGAGGCCCAAATAAGTGCTAGGAAATGATCCAATGTTGCATCCCAGGATTTATGCCAGCTCCTTTGTGTTGTTAGCATCATTGACAGGATAGATAATACTTTTCAACATATTGATGTGTAATCCTAATAAAGCTTCAGAGTAAGATTCAGGTATAGAACTTAGGACTTGTCTGCATCACAAAAAACTAACGTGTCATCAGCATACAGTAAGTGGGATATTGTCAAAATGTTTCCTGAGTTTGAGCCCACACTAAATCCCTGAATCCATTGCAACTGTCTTGCCTTTTCCAGCATCTTGCTTAGTCCTTCCATAGCCAAGATGAACAAAAAAGGGAAGAGAGGGTCCCCTTGTCTAATTCCTTTCTGTGGTGAGAAAAACCCAACGGGCCCTCTATTTATCAAAATAGAGTATTTAACTGTGGTGCAACAATACTTGATCCATTTAAGCCATTTGGCCCCAAAACCCATTCTCTTCATGATAGAGATTAGGTAAGACCAATTTAACTTGTCAAAAGCCTTTTCTAAGTCAAGCTTACACATGATTCCAGGGGCTCCTGATTTCATTCTCCAATCTAGAACCTCATTAGCAATTAAGGATGCATCCGTTATCTATCTTCCTTTGATGAATGCATTTTGATGACTAGAGACTAGTTTACCAATTACTTTCTTCAACCTTTCAGCTAAGAGTTTGGCCACTATCTTATAAACACTTCCAATGAGACTTATCGGTCTAAAGTCTCTCATTTCCATTGCCCCAGACTTCTTAGGGATCAGGGAAATGAAAGTGGCATTACAGAATCTCACCATATAGCAATGTTGGTGAAAGTGATTCATTGCCCCCATGATGTCTTGTTTTATGAACTCCCATGACTTTTGGAAGAAGGCCATTGTAAAACCATCTGGTCCAGGGGCTTTACCAGGTGCACAAGATTGGATGATTGCATAAACTTCTTCTTCCCCAAAAGCCACTTCTAGTCCCTCACTGTCTTCCACTGATAAACTGGCCACTCCCTCAAAGTTGGAGGTTGGCCTCCAATCTTCAGTTTCTGTGAAGAGATTTTGATAATAGTTCAGAATTTCCCCCTTGATCAGGTCTTTGTCTTCTGAAATAGCATTGTCAATTATGAGCTTATCAATTGAGTTGTATCTCCTATGTGAATTGGCCAAAGGCTGAAAATATTTGGTATTTCTGTCCCTCTCTTTCAACCATAAACATCTTGATTTCTGCCTCCAAGAAATTTCTTCAACTTTGGCTAATTGTTCCAACTCAAGTTTCAAATTTGTGAACTTCTGCTTTTCTGCCTGAGTTGGGAGCCTGGTCTCTGTTGCCTGTTCTAGGAGAGTCAGTTCCTCTAGGGCCTTGCTTTTTTTAGATTCAAACCTGCCATACACTTCCTTGTTCCAATTGGAAAGATCTTTCTTCAAGTTCCTCATTTTCTGGGTAAGCACGAAGTCTGGACTGCCACTGACTGTATAATTCTGCCACCATCCTCTCATCAAGTCTATGAAACCTTCATGTTGAAACCACATATTTTGGAATTTGAAGTAAGAAGGTGGTGAATCCCATTCCCCATTCTCTAGCAGTAAGGGATTGTGGTCAGAGATAACTCTTGGTAACACTATTTGTTTGATGACTTTGAAGCTTTCATTCCATTCTGAAGAGACTAAGAATCTGTCGATTCTGGAGGCTTGTAGCAAAGTATCCCCTCTAGACCAAGTGAACTGAGCCCCTTGAAGTGGTAAATCTATAAGCTCAAGATCTTCAATTGTCTCTGAGAAACACCTCATAGCCTTGGATCTTCTGGAGCAATTCAATCTTTCGGTCACATATCTACACACATTGAAGTCTCCTCCCACAACCCAATTTTCACCCCATAGACCTCTGACTCCGCCCAATTCATGCCATAATTCCTCCCTCTCAATGTTTGTGTGAGGACCGTAGACTCCTGTAAATCCCCATCTGAAATCCTCTGTGAGGCTCTCTAAAAAGCAAGTAATAGAAAAGCATCCTTCATGGGAATCAATGCATTTCCACAATCTTTTGTCCCACATAATTATGATACCTCCCCTGGTGCCACTGGCTTTCAGCTCTTGCCAATCAGCCCATCTATTCCCCCAGATTTGGTATATCAAGTTAGTGCTCAAACCTTCCATTTTGGTTTCTTGGATGGATACACACAATGTCTGCTTTCCATTTTTTTACTAGTGATGAGATGGTACTTCTTTTATCCATCTCGTTAAGACCCCTGATGTTCCAGCTTAAAATCTTCACTTTCATCTGGAATAGTTTTGGTGGTTCCTGCCCCTGTTTTTCATGTTGCTCCCTTCATAATTGATCCCACATATGAGATTTTGGACTTCAATCTCCCCTTTCTTCTTCCCCTGTTTCTTCTTGATAGGCGTGTCATTTGAACTCTTTCTTTGTACTTGAGCTTGTCTATTTTCATCCATTCTCATGATTAAATAAAAAATTTCATGTTTGAACCCATTTGCATGGATCCCAAAGGCCTTGCATACCTTCCCCATAACTAGCTTTGACCATTTTGAAGTGTCCACTAATTTTGGTTCTTGGATTATTGTCTCCAGTTGATCATTTTGGCGCCAATAGGGATGGAGTGATTTGTTGTGAGAGTCTGTATCAGAACAAACCAAGGCAGAAGAGGTCGCCTCTGGCCAATCCAATCTTTGAGAGAGAAACCTGAGATTGTTGATGAACACTTTTGCTTCATCTGCTTCGTCATCTGCCTCTGAAATAGTCTCCAAAAATTCTGCATGTGGGAGAGAGATGATTGTGTTGTTGTTGTTGTGCTGGGACTGTTCTGGAGAGAAGAGCGTATCTTCTAGCACTCTCCTTTCGAAAGTTTTCCCTGTTGGACTCCACTGATGTGTCTTTAAAAAATTAGGCTTTGATTTATTGTGGGCTTTTCTTTTTGGGCTTCTGTTATAATAAGAATAGTTTTCAGATTGGCCCAACGCTTCTTCATTAAAAGAAGTAGAGCAGCTGGCTTCATTGGGCCTGTGATGAAAAGAAGGAAAAGAAGCCCTATCACTGAATCGGCTAGGCATGGGCCCAGATAATTTTGAATTTGAATTAAAGCTGTTTTTGTCCAACTGCCTACGCACGTGGTCTGACTTGACCTTTCCATCAACTTTATCCCCCATCTTCATCGCCGGTCTCCTGTTGACTGAAATCTGGATTTTGAGCCTAGCTTTGATCCCAGATTCTCGGCTTGGCCTCGGGGTGGCTGCTATATCCTTCAAAATTGAAATCTCATATCTCCAATATTCCACATCAAGATCCAATTTATCTGGGAGTTCCACCAGTGAATTTTTAACACAGATTCTGGCCCAGGTATAGTGGCTCCGGTGCTTTGTATCTTCATCGACATCTATAAATCCACCACAAATATCTCCAATGGATTTGAAAGTGTCGAACTTCCACCCATTGATTGGGATTCCGAATGCCTTGATCCAATTTTGGTCTGACCTCTGGGTTGCTAATTCCGTACCAGTGACTGGAGACCACCACTCCAAAGATAAACGTCGACCATTCCAGAACCAATCTCCCGCATGAACCCTAGTTGCTTCCTGTCTCGATGGCAATTCAAAAAGAAATTGGTTGTGGCCCATTGCAATAACTCTCATGCCGGCACAAATTTTCCACCTGTTCAAGGACTATTTTTGAATCACTTCATTGTTCGGGCTGTAGTTGAAAGGATCATTGAAGGTTCCGACTAGACATCTTGACAGGACTTGGTGTCTTTCAACTTCTGTCCCCTGTTCGCTCTCCTTTGTGTGAGAAGAGATGGGTTTTGAAATCTCCGGCCAATGAGATAACCTCGCTGTGTCAACATACGAGTTCATCTGATGTTTATTGGTGTGTCTGAACCTGATCGAACCTTGCATACCCAAGAATTTGAGGATTTTGTCTGCGATATCTCCCCATCCCGAGTTGTGAACAATTTCTGGGATGATCACTGCATTTATCTTGTCCCCCATCCATGATTCCACACGAATAAAACGACCGTAGCTATTAAAGTTTACAAAAACTCTGTAATAATATGCTTGAGATTTCCATCCCCATCTTCTGTAGAAATTCCCTGGTCGTTTCGAAGCTTGTTTCAGAGTTTCACACACTCTCCGAAAGTTTTCCTCGTCTATTTTGATTTTTGAAGATATTCTCTTCCCCCTTTCAATCAGCGTAAACCACCCATCACCGGAATCTATAAGCTCGAAAGATTTTACCCCACAAATAACGAAGATTTTCTCTTCCATGTCTTCCTTTTATTTAATTTGATAATCTCGAGAGAGAAGAGATTTTCTGGAAGAGAGAGAAAGAGAAGAAAGGAAGAAGAGAAAAGATGAGTGTATTTCCGGCGATCAGAAGGATCACCGGAGTTGCAAGGGCTGACCAGAAACCCTTTAGGTCATATTCTCGATAATAGTGCCTGGGAGCAACATTTTTCTTCCAGGTGTTAGTGTGTTATAATGTTAAGAGGGTCTTGCACGAGACAGTTTCAACATCGCAGAATGCTTTTGTGGAGGGTAGACATATTCTTGATGCAGTTTTGGTGGCTAATGAAGAGGTTGATACGAGAAGAAATCAAGGTAATTCGGTACTTTGTGAAAGTTGGATCTCAATAAGGAATATGACCATGTTAGCTAAGAGTTCCAAGATTTCAAAATGATGAAGATGGGTTCTATATATATATATATAGAGAGAGAGAGAGAGAGAGATTTCATATATGAAAGTAAGCTGGAGATCTAGCCTGAATATTTTCTTCTGGTCTATAACTGCACTGTTCTGCACTATTATTCTGAAAATGATAAAAAAATGTGCAAATTTCAACATTTCAAGCCCCGATGAAATGGATGTTTCATTCAGTTATGCTGAAGTTCTGTCTTTTTTTTCTCCTACTTGTATTTCTCTTCTTCTGCTTATCTGTTTGCGAGTCGCAGTGAAATTGGAAATCTCAATTGATGAAATGAATTACCAGGTATCTGAAGAACAAAATGAATCCGGAGGAGAAAGATAGGTTCCATTTCTTCAATAGCTTTTTCTTTAGAAAGCTTGCTGATTTGGATAGAGATCCATCTAGAGCTTGTGGAGGTAGATCTGCTTTCCTGCGAGTTCGGAGATGGACTGCAAAAGTTAATATTTTTGGAAAGGAATTCATTTTTGTTCCAGTCAACTTCAGGTAGAAGCAGTTATAGAGCCATTTTATATGTTAAGATAGTACTGCTCTCCACTATATTTTTTTTTTCTTCTGACAGTCTCCACTGGAGTTTGATAGTCATCTGTCACCCTGGCGAGGTTGTTACCTTTAGAGGTATATTCCATGGCTTATACGTTTCTACATCTAGTTAATATGATTCTTATTAACTGGAAGAAGTTTCCTGCAGAGGAAGAAATGGAGAAATCGTCTAGGGTACCATGCATCTTGCACATGAACTCAATCCAAGGGAGCCACAAAGGCCTCAAGAATCTTATACAAAGGTATAGTCCGTTTTTGAGTTGTTTAGGCTCACGAGGTTGAGTAGTTATTGATGAGGTCACAATAATGTGCAAGAAGTTAACCCTGTTCTGTATATTATACGTGGTACATCTGTACTAATAGTTTAGTGTGTAGCATTTAGTCATTCACCAAACAAGTCAGCATATTGCAAACCACTACTCTCACCGTCCCAATTTATGTGCCACACTTTCCTTTTTAGTCTGTCCCAAAAAGAATGTCACCTTTCTCTACTTTTTTGGTTTATCTCTTGTATAAGGCTGTTATGGCCATGTTTATGAATGAAAATAAACTGACTTGATCAAAAAATAATTAGAAATAATTTAAACTTTAAAATTCTCCGTTTACCTCTTGATCAGATTTTTTTCCTTCTTTTACCCTTAATGAAATGATTTATAGCCACACATGTCTAAGTTTTGTTTTAGACCACAAATTTCAGAGGTCTTCCTTTCTTTCTTAAACTTTTTGCCTAGTCAAACGGTGCCACATAAGTGGGGTTGGAGGGAGTATGATTTATATCAGAACTCTTTATAAGCTAATCTGTTTATATTAGTGAAATTCGTTTAAGATTTCACTATGAAAGACTTAGATTGCTTCCCGATTATAATGGAAAGAGAGAAACTTTCATGTCATGTTAGTGCAGTTACTTATTGGAAGAGTGGAAAGAGAGGCACAAGGAAGTAGGAGAGGATGTTGCAAGGAAGTTCTCAAGTCTGCCGTTTGTCTGTCTCGAGGTATCACTCCATTTCCCATCTCTTTATCGTGCATTGAAAATGCTTTTTCCTTCAATAAGAAGCATTCCCTTAATTGACAAAAAGGGAAGTTTCAGGTTATTGTCAACAAAAACAATGATTGTCTGAAATCTAGTTATTGCATATATATAATGAACACTGCTGCTGTTTATAGTTAACAACTACAGTTATATTGTCATCTTCAATTTCTAAATATGCATTTTTTGCCTCATAAATATAAGCTAGCAAGATTCTGTTAGATTCATTTTACTCTGTAATTACAATTTGGGGAAGTGAGAATTTATTAGTTATTGACATCTACTCCACTCCAAATGTCCAGTTCTGGGTGTGTCAATAATAGGCAGTTGTCATCTAATATGGTTTTGGACAATCCTTCCTCAGCACTCTTAGGGTTAAGCCCAATATCCATCTCTTTAACAGACTTAAAAGATAATTATGTACCGCTATCTGAACACATCATATAGATTTAGAAAAGAACATCATAGTGATATAACGAAATCATACAAGGGACTCGAACCTGGTTTGAATTAATGCGTAATATTTGTTATTCAAAATTCATATTTAGCATAGGCGTTGTTTTTGTAATTGTCAACACTACAGGGTTAGAATTGCAGTGGAAAGTGAGGTTGTTTCTGAAAAAACATGGGAAGAAGTGAGTTCCTAGAACATTATGAGAGTGTATGAACTTGTAAGATGCTAATTGCAACTTAAAGCACCCTGATTTGCTGTTGATCCAATCTATTCCAGCATTGGTGGATGAGCTTACCTTTGCTACCTGTGCTTGTGGGCTGGACAGACTAATCACTGATTAGTTGAGGTGTGTGCAAGCTAGCCGGGATATGAAGGATTATAACCCCACAAAAAAACTAGACCAGTTTCCTTAAGTATTTATATTACTTTAACTTTGATGTAACTACTCTTATAAAGTAACCTACTTACTCGTTTAACTATTTGTTGAATCTTACTCTACATCTCCATCTGTCTGTACTTTTTTTTTTAAAAAAAATAAAAAAATCCACTGCGAGCTCTTGGGCCATATAAAGTGCAGCTCATGTTACAACAACAACATACCCAGTATAATCCCACCATGTGGGGTCTGGGGAGGGTATAGTGTACGCCGACCTTACCCGTACCTTTTGACTGGCAGGGAGGCTGTTCCCGATAGACCCCCGGCTCAAAGTGCAGCTCATGTTGGAAAACATAATTTGTTTTTTTCAATTTGCATCTGTTACATTTAAACATGACAATTCTTCAAACATGAAATCCTCATGCCTACTGAATGCTACAGTTTTACAGATTGATTTTGTTTCTATTTACATTTGAGGAAAAAAAATCAATCTCGGGTCTATGTGGTGATGTATGCTTGTACTTTTTGGATAAGCGATCATCTCTTTCTAAAACTATGATATGCCCCATTGCGTCTTAACTGCTCTTTGAATTAAATGGCAACATTCGAATTAGCCTTAGCATTAGTTCATCAGCAAAGTCCTTCAGTTGAGAACTTTGCATACTCCTAACATATTTATATTTACTAATTTAGCATTTTTCTGCTTTTGTCAATTGCCTGATAGAGCACAAAGCTCTTGCACTACATTTATCACTAGAACACCTGTAATTTGGGGCTTGTGTTATATATTGGACAGTTTTATTGACCCTTTTTGGTTAGAATTGGGGAACTGCTCGCCTCTACTTCTCCAACTAACCTTTGCCTCCCCAAATTATACAAAAAGGGGAAAAAGGAAAAATTTAAAAGACATACACTGAAATAAACCCAAGGGAGAAGAAAGAATTCCACAACTTTTAGAGGAGGATTCAGTTGAGTACACAGTGGTGAACCGACACCCATGAAAAAGGATGTGTTAGAGGAGTTACAACTTCTAGTGTTTTCATATAGAATTTATTAAGGGATTCGGCAACCACATTCTTCTGCAAATGGTTTTTTATCGTCTATGCTGTAAAGTTTTCTGCAGTATCAATTATTTTTCCTATTTGGTCTCTTTCATCTATTTGCCGAGTCTTGGGTTAATTTTGGTGATTGTAGCACACATGCGTACTGCTTGAAACATACTTTTGGAAAATAAAAATTGCAGTAAACCATCATAAGAAATCTGGATCATCTTGTTACCAAGTCTTTTACAGTAAAACATCTAACTCTTCTACTCCTTTTGTTTTTGCTTCCAGCTGCCGCAGCAGGAAAACTTCTTTGATTGTGGCCTTTTTCTGCTCCATTATGTGGAACTTTTTCTGGAGCAAGCTCCAGTCAACTTCAAGCTCTCCCTAATAACTGCATCTTCCAAATTTGTAAGCTCTTTCTTCCTTGTTATATCATTTTGAATTGAACTGAGACCTATCATTTATATGTGTTGGGAGGCATTAAGTGAGTATATCTTATACTTTTGAGAAGCTATTGGTGTTCTGCTCTGGTGAATACCTCGTTATGACTGTTTGCTTTTCTGATTTTTCTGCCATTATTTCTCATGCATTGAATTCTGTTCTCGATTATTTCCTGTTGTGACTAATTGCTTCATCTTTTGTTCCTAGAGCCACCTCAGGGTTTTGATTAATTGGTACCTGTCAGTCTTAATAATTGAGAATATCTTCCTCCTTTTCAGTTTGCATGCTCATTAAAGGAGAATGTATACAATATTTTGGAGGCTTAAGTAGTATAAAGTGTACAATGAGAGTAAGCGCTTGAGGATATAGGAGTTTGGGATTTGACAAATAGTGCATCATTAAAGCAAACGTTAACCTTTAGAATGTGAAGTTCAAAGCAGTCGCTTGGGTGTACCTTACATGCTCTTCTGACCGTAGTTTATGCATTCACTGTTTATGACTCATTTATTGTGAGGCAAAGAAAGTTTATTTCCTGGGCAAATAGTGGAGGCAGAGAGGACCTGCAAAGGGTGGCTCAGTTGGTTGAGCATGGGGCCAGGGGCTTTCATAATGGAGGTCTCAAGTTCGAAAACCCTACCTACGACAGCAGGGATTTTGCCTTCTGGGTCGAGCTTGTCACATGGGGTTTGCCTAGTGCGGGTTATCTCTCCTGTGTAGTTTGCGAGCTATTTCACAGGAGCTGGGTTTACCCTGTGCGCACCCAAATAGTAGCGGCTGCGGGTTACGACGTCGTAAAAAAAAATATGTAGTGGAGACAGAGAGGAAGAGGAATGAAACCTGGCTTTGAGGGGGTTAAGATTTGAGGGAAAGAGGAGGAAATGGTAATAATCCGCAGAGGACAGAGAAATTGACTTTTGGAGAACTTGGAAGCAAAACTAACTAACAAGGCTTCACATAAAGCTACAAAAGTGCCTTATCAAAAAAAATAATAAAGCTACAAAAGTGAATGCGATGTGTATTTTTGGAATCCGTAATTTTAGCTGATACTGCATAGATTTTAACTGTTTCCGTGATGAGGTGCAATTTAAGGTTGGTAAATCTGAACCGTGTCATGCAGCTGTAACTCTAAGAATCTACATGTGCATTTTGTCATTCTTTTTGGGTTCAAATTGTGATGGGAATAGTTTAATATACCGGTCCTGTGTTTTTGTTATAGGATTGAAGATCTTCTGAATACTCTTTGTAACTATATGACCTGTAACTGTTTGTGGCAGGCCTTATTTTTGGATAAATATACAAGTGTTACCTTTTCCCAAAAAAAAAAAAAACCTGTCCTGTAGTTTGGTGAACATTAAATAAAGGGGAGCCTACAAGTTATGATGATTCATTGTGCTTGTCTCTTCCCATCATCTATAACTTCTTTATTCTTCTGCTCTAATTTTATTGTTGTGGCATTTGCTACTTGTGGCCTAATGCTACAGACGTGCGGGGTGTTGCACTATGTGGCTACAAGATGCCTCTTTTCTTGAGTTATTGTCTGTTAACATCTCGCCTCTGTCACTCATCTCTGTGAATCATTATTTCATTAGGTTTCATGTTTTGTAGGTCAAAGGTTGAAGATATATTAATCATGGCTCTATTGCAATTCCTTTCTTTCATTCCATTTTTTCAGATTTGACTGTTCTGCGGAGCAGAGTGACTTGTATCTATAAACCTTGGCCGACTGGAGTAGGAATGAGGATCCTGAAATTGAACTTTTTGTTCACAAATTTTTATCTTAAAACGATGCAGTATTTGAGATTATATAATGAGTATCTACTCGATGTAACTTGTGTTTTGCTAGCAATATGTAATCATGGTGTTATGATATTGGTGGGTGATTGCACTATTTTACTGAACTGTGTGGGGGATTTAACAGTCTTAGTGTGGATTGACTTCTGCTGGAGTGCTGCTATTGTTTCTTGTGTTGAATGGTTATTCATGTCCTGCTGGAACTTTATTTGATAGTTTGGTAATATTCCATTTTTCAGCTTTCGAAAAATTGGTTCTCAACGGAAGATGTTGATTGCAAACGTGAATATATCAAGAGATTGATCTGCGAAATTACTAAAAATAGAGTTCAGAAGGTTTCTCCAGCTGATTTTGATGACAACTCTTCTTTACATTGCTTAGAAGATGAAAATACTTGCATGAACTTTCTTCAGGAAACTTGGAATGCAAGAGAAGCATGTCATGGTAATGACTTGAGCTTGCATGAGGATGAACTTCTGGCTTTATCTCCTGTAGCCAACCTTATTAGGGGTTTCAAGAATGCCGGAGTATCAGAGGTTTCTAAAGATTTGTCGCAAGCACAGGATTCTGCAAGGGCACTTACTTATGACAATTATCGGCTTTATGGGCCAAAGGCATCACTGGATCCATTTAGGAATGTGATGTCTCCTATAGAGGTAATCAATCTTTATCATTATTGTGCTTAAATTTGCTCTACTTTTTGTAAGAATACGATAGGTCTTTCTGGATGAAAGCCCTTCACAAAATAGTTGCATGGATAGTCGTCAACTTCCCTTTTGTGGGATTGCTCGTGTTCCAGGGAATTTTCTCTGAAAAGACAAAAAGTTGCAAGAGCAATAATTTAGAGAACCTCATTGTTTCCAGATGTTAGTTATCATACATTCTTTTTGGATGTGGGGTGATGAAGGTTGGGGGCCGACAAAAAAAGGTAGAGAATATGGGAAGGGACCTTTGCAACTACAACTTTGGCAAAGCAATCAATTTTGTTGTTTCATTTTGTCCCCTTTCTAGGGTGGTGCATTTGTTTCCAAAGATCTCCTGTTTAGTTCTGATGTTCGGGTTTTTTTATATTTAGCCTAGTGTTATGACATTCTTGATATACATTGTTCCTGTCTCTCATCCAGTTTATATTTGCTCCGAGCACATCTCCAGTGGTTAGCTTAGTCATCTTGTTTCTTAATATATTTAATAGGAAGAGGCAATGGGGGAGCATATGACTATTTCACCAGCCATGAAAGCAGTGAGCCAGCCAGTTGATCTTTTTGCAGCACCACATGCTTCAAGCAGTGTCATTTCCGAGACCCTGTTTCTTCGAAGAATTTCTAAGAGCTGCGATAGTGAAAAGATAAATCCATGTTGTCGAAGCAGTAATTGCTGCGGTTCTCTAAATTCTATAGAGATACACGATGAGGAAAATCGTAGGGCCAAAGTGGAGGAGGTGTCTGATCCAGATGCAGTAAAATATGACTCACAGGAACTTGCAGGCTATATTGTTTTGGATTCGCAGGAGGAAAAAGAGAACCATGATTGGAATTGTCTGGCAAATAACCTACCCAATACTTCTTCGTGCCACAGGGAAGTTAGCTCAACTGATATCTATGTTTATAAAGTAGACGAAAAGATACGGCCTTCACGATTAATAGAGCAGGCTGCAAAGAAGCCAAGGCATGTGCCTGAAGTTTTGGAGGTGTCCAGTTCTGGAAAAGGGAAAGACCAAATTGTGTCTTCTTCAACATCAAGTGAGGAACTTGCAGGCTATATTGTTTTGGATTCGCAGGAGGAAAAGGAGAACCATGATTGGAATTGTCTGGCAAATAACCTACCCAATACTTCTTCGTGTCACAGGGAAGTTAGCTCAACTGATTTCTATGTTTATAAAGTAGACGAAAAGATACTGCCTTCACGATTAATAGAGCAGGCTGCAAAGAAGCCAAGGCATGTGCCTGAAGTTTTGGAGGTGTCCAGTTCTGGAAAAGGGAAAGACCAAATTGCGTCTTCTTCAACATCAAGTGAGGAACTTGCCTGTTTTGTCCTGGATTCAGAGGAGGTTGACTCCAAGCTTTATACTGAAGCAATTAATTTAAAACCAGCAACAGGATCGGGGAACAAGCCAGTTGCAGGGAAAACAAGTTTATTCCGCCGTCCACGAAGAGGTAGAATAGTCCTTTCATAAGAGTTACCTGTACAGTATTGACCTGCTTGTACAGCGTTTTTGTTTGAAATGGATTTTGAAGGACATAGGCACAAGTGTAGATTTCCATTTTCCCCTTTATTTACCTTTTTGTCTAGAACTATCTATGCAGAGCTAATACCCACACCTACTGTTTACACCAAATCAATGCAACTTAGCATAGCTAAGTGATCTAGTGAAGTGAAAATATACACTAATTAACCATGAAGTCAATAGTGTTGCTTGTATGTTAAGCCTTAGCTGGTAATTGTCTAGCTGCTTAAAATCTAGAAGACCCACAGAGGATGCAAAATTTCTTGCCACTTGTGGTTATTTGTGTAAACTTGTTGCTAGATTCCTTTGCGGTTGAGTGAGATCACAATGGCTTGGTATGATGGTTTCTTAGTTTTCATTTTACTGAATCGACCTCGTAGTCCATCCAATTCTCTGGGACGTCTCAATATGACAATAGTTGGATTTTTAAGATTTAAACCACCCACTGTAGTATCGATTTCAGGTTATATTTGTTCCATCAAAGGAGACAATTTGGGACCAATAAATGTTCTGGAGGATGTTAGCAATTTTTATTCTTCTTTTACCCAGAAGACGTAAACGATCCAGACAGCTTTCGCAAGACTCTTCTTTTTGTTGGACATACTCTGTACACCTCTTGACTATTTGGATCAGATTTTCACTAAGGGGATCGCAATATGAAAAAGTAAACAAACACAAAAGCCAAAGGGGCTTCGACGACTACTATATATACATCAAAAATAATTTTAATCATGTATAAACAATGTAATTTTTCGTCAAAGGAAGTGCGGAATCCTCTTGGCCCTTCCTCCCTCCGCCCCATATTCAGGCAATCTCAAATATCAAATGATTAAAAAAATGAAAAGAGATCATACCCACAATCCTCCAAAGCAGTACACGCATTGTCTACAATAATATAATGGAATTCAAAACTTAAATGTGAAGTCAGCTTTTCATTTATTTCTTCACATTCACGTGAAACATACTGGGGTCGTTTGGTGGTTGGTTCGGAGGTGATTATACAGGTATTAAATCATGTATAAGTAATATCACGTTTGATAACTGATTAGGAGATAAGTTATTTGTGTAAAATTTTATACGGTATTTGATTTGTAATTTAGAAACCCACATAACTGATACATGTATAAGTTATGAGAGAATCTATGTACTATTTTATGCGGGATAAAAAGTGGAATAATTAATATATGAATAAGTAATAGTTAAATCCAGCATAACTAATCCTACATAAAATAATACATATACTTGTACTAATCCTTATAATACTTGTATAACTCTAATTGGCTACCAAACAACCCCTAGTGTTATGCATAGTGATTTAATTCAGTGCAAAGATATGGATACCCGTCGTTTTCGCCGAGATATGCTCTCTTTTTGTAGTTGATGGTAAAACATCAAATCAAAACTGGTTCATTTCTTTTCCCAAAAAGGAAAGAAAAGATCTCCTTTTCATTTGGTTGTTAGCCACGAAACGTTATCGTTATAGGAGTATTTGAGTCAATATATTTTAGAAATCAGACTTTAATATAAGACGCAAATGACATTAATAGGTAGTTTGTTCGACCAAAAACAAAAATTATCATATAAGTCCAAAAAAGGACTAAATCATCAATAGGTTTGTTCAACAAGATTTTGAGAATCCTCTCTACATTATTAACTATTAGCAGAAGGATGTATCATGTATCTCACCAAAAGAAGGTAATAATAGGCCCTCACCTAAAAACACAGGAGGTCCCAAATTGTCTAGCTTCAGCTCCTTATATTAAAATCTAGAAGACCCACTGAGATAATTTGGGACCAAATTGCCAATGCTAAATGAAGTGTTCTGGAGATCGTTAGCAATTTTAATCTTAGGTGATGCGAGAAACTCATGACTCATGCATGTGTACAAAATGAAAAGTCAAATAAGCACCAAGAAAAGGAAAAAGTCAAACGAAAGACAAATAGAAAAGCAAATGGCAGACAACGGTAAGAGTGCAAAGAGTCTGACACCAAAATGACTTCTTTTTGAAGCTAATAGACCAAAATAGGATGTCTTTTTTTTTTATACCAAAATGGATATTTCGTGGGTTATCCAACGAAATACCCAAAAAAAAATACTGTTCCGGTCCGGAAATGACCGTTGCATTTCGCTACACTTGTAACGAAATGTAACAATTTTTTTTTTATTTTTTTTTTTGTATTTCGTTGGAATATGAACGAAAAACCCCTTTTTTTTCTTCTTTTTTTTACCGTTTTTCTGCTCTCCACATCACTGTGGTTTTAATTTTTTTGTTTGTACATTTATGTTGGTTCAATCAGTTTCAGACGAGCATTGAATAGTCGTCAAAATAATATCTTTTACATATCGTGACTTAATTTGCGAATTTTTTTACTTTCCTCCGTTTATAAATATTGTCCTATCTTTACCTATGGTATATCCTTTGTCTTTCAATTTTCTTTTATCCATCTCATATATTTCATATATTGTTTTTCTCTTATCTGTTTCATATCCTTCAACTTTTATTTTTTCTCATATATTTCATAAAAGATGACGGAAACTCATGTGAAAGTGTATTTATTTTGGGGTGGTGAAATTGTGTATGAAGCAGGTTCGGTTAGATACAGTCGTGGTCCTGAAATAGGGGCAAAGGTTTCCAATTTCCCTAAAATATGATCGTCTGCAACGCATCTTAAGGAGTAAAATGTTCGTAAATGATCCTGAGCTTTCGGTGGTTATAACCGGACGACCAAGTTCATTTACAGCCGATGGTTCACCAATTTATGGTGAGATGCCAATTACGGACGATGAATCTTTATCGTCATTTCTTCGTTATCCTGAGATATTTAAAAATCACATATGTATAGCGGCGCTTGACATGTATGCTACAGTTCAACGCTCTACCCAGGTTGAAGTACCGACCGACAATGAGTTCGATTTTGGAGGTACTGCCTATCTCCCAAGTTTGAATATTGGTTTTCCAAGGGGTGTAGTTCAACAACAAACAATTATAGGATTTCGTAGTCAGTCAAATGATACAACTAATTATGGTACACGGTATGATGGTATGGCTTCAACGCACTATCATAACTTTGATTAGAGTGGGCAGAATCGTGAGACGGGTGGACCAAATAATGCTACTACGCAGTTGCATAATTTGAATCATAATGTACGACACCCTTCACATTCAGGTCCAAGTGAATTGGACAGTAATAGGTAAATATAATCATATTTTATTCACTTTATTCATGGATCGTATAATTGTGTTTGACTTATATATGAATTTTTCTTATTTATAGGCATAACGATTTTGAAGATAACCCCACATTGACTCAGCTCACACAAATTGTGAGCAATAACGATTTAGCTAATGATATAATAAATGAGTCGGATAGCGATAGTCCATTAGATCATAAAGGGACGGATGATGATCAATCGTCTGCCGACGGTGACGATTCTGATGAAGATGTTGCGGCCTCCATTGATCTTAGTGTTGCCTCCATTGATCTTAGTGTTAATTATCATTCAAATGTGATACCATATTTGGATAATACATAAGAAGTAGAACCGGAAGATTTTGCATACATGAGAGATAGCAGGTCTGTTCGGGCTGCACTTTGGAATTCCAGTAATCCTAAAGTTATCAAATCAGGTTAGTTTGGTGCGACTAATTTTTTTAATAATATATTATTTTTGAATTTTGTGATTTTAATTGGTGTAATTAGGAGTTGATATTTTTCTTGTACATGCAAATAGGTATATTATTTCACAGCAAGAAGCAAATGAAAGGTGCAGTGAGACTCTATAATATATCCCACAAAAAAGAATTTAAAACGGATCAAGCCAAAGATACATTTTGGAAGGTTATTTGCAAGTTGCATGAGGAAGGTTGTAGTTGGATGATCCGTTTTTCGTTGATCGGAAGTGGTATGTGGAAAGCAGGAAAAGTGATTGAGCCACACAATTGTAACACGGATGATTATACAGAGGATCATTTCAATTTGAATAGCAACATGATTGCTACTTCGTTGATACCATCTGTTATGATCAATGCATAAATCAGTATTAAGTTTGTTCAGGAAACTATAAAAGGGATCCATCACTATACTCCTAGTTATAGAAAAACGCAAAAAAGGTGTAAGAAGGCCTTTGAGATGGTGTATGGTGATTTCGAAGGTTCTTTTAGGGCATTGTCTCGATACATGGCTGCCATAGAACATTTCAATCCGGGCACTATTGTTGAGTGGACACACGAGTCAACTACAATGCAAGGCGAACACATCTTTAAGTATCTTTTCTGGGCCTTTAAATCAAGTATCGATGGATTCAAAAATTGCAGGCTGGTCATCTCAATAGATGGCACCCATGTCTATGGTAAGTATGAGATGAAATTGTTGATTGTTGTTGGCATTGATGCAAACGAAAATATTTTTCCACTTGCATATGCTATAGTTGCACGTGAGAGCTATGAGTCATGGACTTGGTTTCTCATTTTATTATAGAGACATGTTGTTTGTGATAGAAAAGGAATTGGACTAATTTCTGACCGTCATCAAGGGATCTTGCAATGTGTATGACACATGAATGGTTACAGCCACCCACCACACATCATAGATTTTGTGTTCGACATTTAAAAAGCAACTTTAACAAAAAGTTTCTTAACTCTGATCTTGAGAAGCTAATGTGGTTGGCTGCTACAGAGCACCAGAAGAAGAAATACCAAATGAGGATGAAACAAATCAAAACTTTGTCACCTGCAGCGCATATGTGGTTAAGCGAGCTTCTGAAGGAAAAATGGACATTGTATAAGGACGGTGGTTATAGGTGGGGGGCTATGGCGACAAATGTCTCCGAGTCTTACAACGGTTTATTGAAGAAAGCCCTTGGATTGCCTGTTACTGCCATGGTTCGCTTGACCTTTAAAAATCTTGTTGATCATTTTGTTAAAAGAAGCGCCCTTGCTGCTTTGCTAATGGTAAATAAGAAGACTTGGCCGCCCAGTGTTGATAAGAAGTTCCATGAATATTAGGATAGGGCCACTATGTACACTGATGTGATGAACTACAACACTGTGACTGGGGTCTTCGAGATTCTGACATTTGCACACGAAGGTAAGGGCGGAAATGTCCATAAAGTCTCTGACAATGGAAAAAAGTGTTCATGTGGGAAGTGGAAAAACTACCACATGCCATGTTCCCATGCAATTAAATTCTGTCAGATCCGTAAAATTCAGCCTAAGGACTATGTTAGCAAGTACTACAGTTGTAGGTATTACAAGCAAACATACAGTGGAAAGTTTTCTCCCTTGGTTGATGAGGCATATTGGCCTGCAAGTCCCTTCCGTTTAATTGCAAACACTGCATACGAGCGAACTTCTGGAGCCCAGAGAACAACTAGAAGGAGGAATGAAATGGATATTGCTCCTGCTTGCATGGCTAGGAGGTGCGGAACTTGCAGGCAAACCGGTCATAACAAGAATCGTTGCCCCAATCGTACTCAGTAGTTGTTGGTGCTTGTTTGTTGTTAAGTTTTTTCATGAGTTCTATGTTGTTGTTATCTTATGTAATCTTCAATAATATGTTATCGTCCTTATTTTAAAATATAAACGCTTTGTATTGTGGAGTTTAATTTTGTCTTTAATTTAACAGTTATTGTTTGATAAAACTTACACAACGCTTTATTGAATGAACATAAAATTACATTATAATTGAAAATTTAAACACATAAGACGTAGTTGGTCTAAGGGCGTTCGTTAGGCATGTCATCATCCGATTTGTAAAGTTCGTGTGCTAAAACACTTGCTCTTTCATGTTCTGTTAGTGTGCGATTTGTTACTGCAGCTTGTTCTTCAGCGAGCTTAAGGATATAGTACCTACAACATCTCACCAACATCCTATTATTCTCCTTTCGAATTTGTTTCACAGCTACCTCATATTCTACCATATCCCTGCGCTCCATCCACACAGAGAATCGACGTGGCTTGGGTGCCCCCAGTTGCTCAAGCTCATTCATGAGCATATTTGACTCATGGTACATATGCTCCCATTCACGGCGTAATCCGCAGTAGTACTCACATGGATCTGATTTTTTCAGCATCCGAAAATCATCTTCTCATTTGTCAAGCATGTGCGGGTTGTACATGTCCATCTCAAAATCATATGGATCCCATGTTCCCCAGTCGCTGTTGGGTGACTCTAAACTTGAGCTATCATTTCTGTTTTCCGGGAATGCCCAAGCAAAGGGTGAGGAAGAGCTTCCAGGAGTGTTCTCTCTATTCTTCGACATTTTTTGGATAGTAAATGGATTGTAAATGCTCAGTCGAAGCTTTTGGATAATTTGCGAAATGCAAAACAAAAAAATTTGGCTCTTGCTTGTGAACGCTCACCCGAAGATAACAATGACCGGTTAGAATTCTTTATAATGTAAATTTTGTTGCATTTCGTTGCATATGCACCGAAATGGAAAATAAAAAATTGGAGTAATCCAAGTTTATAAATAGCTTTTCGTCATGGACTTGTCAAATCTAAGCTTTTATATTTTGTTGTTGACCTTGCGAAATGCAAAGCTAAAAAATTGTCAGAAGCTTGTCAATAGCTTTCAACTGTATAAATAAATTTAAATATATAAATATTTTTTGAATTAAATAAAATAACCCGGAAATACACATGAAAATTGTGTTGTTATGGCTAGATCCCGATAATGCGCTAATATTCTCGTGCAAGCCATCCGACAATATTATAATTTTTAATGATTTATTATTATAACACTAGGAAATCTAAAATATTATTTAAAAGATAACAGAGAAGTTGACTATTTAAACGTGTATCAAGCAATACTTTTAAATTGTTAGCGTGATAACTCAAGGAAATATGGTTAGCTGACATTTAGATATGTGCACAAATATTAATAATACAGATTGCATTATATATAGTGGTACAAGTGAATTGGACAATATTTTTTTGGGTATTTCGTTGGATAAGCCGCGAAATACCCATTTTGGTATATAAAAAAATAAAAAGACATCCTATTTTTGTCTATTAGCTCCAAAAAGAAGCTATTTTGGCGCCGGACTCACTCAGAGTGCAAAGTCTGAAAAGAAAAAAGAAAAGCATTGGCACATAATTGCGATGCAATGTAATTAGTTCTGGTACCTGCGCGGTGCGCGATCGTAGCGTAGCAAATCAGTAGTCACGTCTTATTTATAATATGACATTAAATCTAATTACTTCGATATTTACATTTATATATTTGCTGATATCTTTTATTTTCTCTTTATAAGTCTATTTTTATTGCTCCTCCTATATGCGTGTAAACTTAATTAAAGGTTATTAATAAAGTGATTACTTAAGTAATATATTGCCCGAGAAGAATTGTTGGTTGCACCCAAACAACTCTTCAACCACCTACGACATAATTTCTTACAGTCAAATTATTTTAATAATGAGATGGACTAAGCAATCTAAAGTGATATTCATTATTTTTTGATAGACTTTTCAGTTAGAAAAAAAAGGAAGAATCGTTGAAATCTAATTTATAACGATTTTCTTTCAAAAATATTATTTTCAATTATTTACCTGTTCTAATTTATATTAATATTCTTTGAAAAAATCTAATTATTTTTTAAAATCATACCATTCTTCCAAACATAAATTAAAACGCTGAATACAAATACAAAAAATTAACCAGACTCAATTAAAATATTTTTATTTTTAATTCAAATTAAAAAAAATGAACCACATTAAAAATGTATTTTCCCAAGTATGAAATAGAAACATAATATTTTATATCTCTCTTCTTTGAGAGGAGGTCGTCAACATTTTTACGTAGATCTGTTGTATAAAATAAAACAGCTAAGGTACTAACAGAATTTTTTTAAATAAAAAACTGAAAAATATTTATAAGATTTTAATAACTGACGGCATGGAATAGTACTCTTTTTTTAAAAAAATTACTTAACTTTTATTACCAAGGCAAATATGTGTTATCAAACAAAAGCTTACAACCAACCAAGACTTCTTCCTACTATATATTTTCCTATCATATCACCAAGCAGTACCAAGGATAAAATTTAAATTTTCGAGTCCTCTAGCTATCTGCATGTGGCAACTCCCTAGACAATCGATTCCTTGCACAATTTGTGTACTAACCTCTTCAATACTTTTCTTCTTTCCTTGAAGTATCCTTTTGATACCTTTCTATAGCCCCACAAAGTATACACTCCTTGCTAGCACACTACCATATATTTGAGCTTGTATTGATGGCCCATTTTAGCTCTTCACTCCATTCCATGGAATTGCCTTTGAATCTACTGCCAGCTTATTTGTTGAAATATACGCGGGAAATAAATGAACTTTGATTTGTTTAAAATAAACTTTTTCATGAATTTATTTTTATCTAAAATTACTCAGACAGGCTGAGTATGTTATAATTATATAAACAGATTCAAGAAGAGGGGCTGTACCTGACCTCTTTGATTTGGTTTTCCCATATGACTCGTCAGAAAATTGACACCAGCACACATATTGAGGCACAATGCTAATTATGAAGACATGGATTTTCTTCATCCACTACAAATACTTGCAAGATTGGTCTAGTTGATCACAAGTTGGAGAGTTGAAAGATGCTTTCTTTGATCATGATTTTTAATTATTAACTATTGTGAATTATAGTATTTCACTTTTTATGTAATTTTTAAATGTGAAAATTTATGTTTAAATCCACATCAGAAATTAGTTAATTAGTTTGACCATCGTACATAGACACATAAATTGAAATGGATGGAGTAGTATTCAGTGGCGGAGCCAAGATTTTCGCTGAGCGGGTTCAAAATATAAAAAGGTAAACATATGAAGAAGCCTAAGGGGGGTTCAACATCTACTATATATACATAAAAAATAACTGACCGAACCAAACCATTGACGCCCCTAAGCTAAAAACATGTAATGTCAAATTTGACACCGTATAGTTATGATACTTTCTTTATATTTTTCTTACTTCAGGATGAAATGAAAAGAGGTGATGTTCCCAAGTCAGTTCAATGTTACATGAATGAGGAGGGTGTTTCTGAAGAAGAGGCAAGAAAACATATCAAGTTTTTGATACAGGAGACGTGGAAACTGGTGAACACAACTCAACAGGAAAATTCGTTGTGATCTGAAAAATTCGTTGGATGTGCAGTAAATCTTGCAAGAACGGGACAAACCGTTTACCAACATGGAGATGGCCATGGAATTCAAGATTCTAAGATTAAAAATCGCATTTCCCAATTATTTTTTGAGCCCATCACTCTTTCAATTCCATAAAGTTCTGCCTTTTGCTTTTTACATATGTATATTTAACGAGTCTTATTCTAAATGCTTTATATTTTATGTGTTTCTTTACTAGAAAGATTACGGTGAAAATAAGATAAACTTCATTTTGTGTCTTACATAGCAAGTTTTATGATGCTCTTTTTTTTCAATTCACAAGTTAGTTGATTTAAATCTTACTTTTGGATCCATAAATATCATGCGTTTCTTTACTAGAAAGGTCACTGTGAAAATGAGATAAACTTCATTTTGTGTCTTACATATACAAGTTGTATGATGCTCATTTGAGGTCGGTTTTTTGAGGTTGAAAACCTAGTTTTTAGTAGTGAATATTCAAATCTTACTTTTGGATCCATTAATTTTAAGTTCGCCAAATTGAGAAACCAAAAGGAAATTTCACCAAATTTATTATATTTATGTGAGGTATAAAGTAGAGTTATTCGTGAAATATCTATAGAAAGGGCCACAACAATAGATGTATTTTGGGTAGATGGATGACAAATACTGGGTCCGGAACCATAATAGCCCTATAAAAATCCTTTTGAACCAAAATACCCCAACAAAAAAAAGAGTTACAAAAATACCTATAGCGCAGTATTTTACTGCGCTATAGCAGTAACGGAGACGGAGCCGTTAACCGCTATAGCGCATTAATTTACTGCGCTATAGTGTATTTACACAGGTCATATAGCGCAGTAAATTACTGCGCTATAGTGCGTTTGTTTTTTTGGTTTTTCCAACTCTTTTAGTTAACCCTTCTTCCATTGTCCTTTTAACGTATTTTGACCATAGATTAATCATGCTTCGCGACCCCGAAACATCAATATTTTATATAGAACCCTACTTATTTTTGTGCGATTAATAAGATAGGATCAATACATCAAGGATACGCAAAAGTTCGGATGGGCGTTTTAGTGGCTGAAAAGTGCTCGAACGCCATTTTCGTTTGAAGGTTCGGCGACATTATCTTGAAGTTCTTTGCGAATACTTAAATTTGTTCATCAATAATTAATCAAAAGTTTCTCAAAATGACAGCATCCATACAAAAAAAAAAAACTTAATTAAATTGCACCATTCATTCATAGCCTTGAGTAGATGAAAATACTTAACATACTAATATTCTTCAAAATAACAGCATAATCATAAATTAAACTTAAAACTAAAATCACAACATTCTTAATCATCATCAGAGTACAAGTCCTCAATATCGTCCTCAGAAAAATATTGGCGATTTCTTAAGACACATCTTTTTTCAGTAGCAGTTAGTTCTCTACCAGTTGATGATGCTTGTTCTTCGGCCAACTTTAGCATGTAAAATCTACAACGTCTTGCCAGCATTCTGTTGTTTTCCTTTCTAATTCTTTGCACGGCAAACTCGCAACTTTCTGGACCTACTTGAGGCATGGTTAAGGAGTACCTTGTTGGGATTGGAGCGTTGAGATTTTCCAAGTCACGAACAAGACGTTCTGATTCGGCAAGCCGATGTGACCATTCTCGACGTAAACCGCAATAATATTCCCGCGGATCTGAATATTTCACACTGCAGAAATCATCATTACGCTCTATAAGAAGGTGGGGATTTAGCTCATCTAGTTTGAAATCACTGGTATCGCTCGAAAAACTACTATGATTTGAACTTTCATCATCACTGCTATTTGGTTCTTTTGGAAGGAGTAAAGACCAAGGTGATTTTCTACTGCTTGACATTGAATAATATGGTGTAGTCTATTAAGAAAAGAAAGGGCTATTTATATAGTTGCAAACCCCCAAGAACCCTCCGGGGGGGGGGGGGGGGGGGAAGGTCTTAATGACCCTACCTACTTACCTTCTTGTAAGAAAAATATTAATCTTCATCGGACATTTCACAGTCCGAATCCCACTTGGATCTAAATCTTGTGCTACCATGTATACCATATTCTACCCTATGGTAACGTATTTGCATCCGATTGTTCTCTTCGCGAAAACGATTAAGAGCCAAATTAAACTCTTTTGGAGTTTCGCGAGGCATTGACATAACACGTTTTTTTTGGCGTTTAAGCCCTACTGACGCTAACTTGTGCTCCAGTGCTTCAGCTTCCCTAACACGCCAATCACACTCCTCTCTCATTTTATTATTATACTCTCGATTGAATCTGTCGTTAGGGTTATTTGAGTAATGAAAATCATCATCACTTAGTTCCTATGTCCTACCCATTGCTTCAAAGATGTTTGCTGGAGTGAACGATATAACACGATTAATATCTCTAAATTGATCAAAAAATGACATCTTAACTCAATTTTGTGTGGAATGTTGCGTTTGTAACAGTTAGTCGTCAAATTACATTATATAAAGTTTGATTCGAACTATTTTGGCAGGTGAGGTGATGGTTGTTCAGCCGCATAGCGCAGTTAAATCATGCGTTATATAGTATAACGTATGATTTTACAGCTTTATTATGACACAACGCCTCAATAACGCATTAATTTACTGCGTTATAGTACTATAACACAGTAAATTAATGCGTTATTCGTTTCTCCACCCATTATTTGATTCGACGTAACACTGCAAAACACTGTAATTGCATGCATGCGTTAGTCCTATTAATACCGAGTTTTAACTAGTTTTATCATTCTGTATAAGGCAAAAAAAGCATAAAATTTTCAGTTTCAACTAGTTTTATCATTCTGTATTCCTCCTCAGTTATTCAAAATATGACAGATGTTCCAAGAATTAAAGTTTCTTTATTCTGGGACGGACAAATTTTATTCGAGGAAAATAATTTGCGCTACGATTCTCCCCCAAAATATCATGTTAAGTTTCCACTTGACTTAAAATTCTCAAAACTACTCCAAGCCTTGTATAATAGACTACAAGTTAGTAGAAGTGATTTTGATCTAAGTATAATTGGAAAATATCCAGTGTCATTTACGCCGCAAGGTGTAACTAGTTATGGACAGTGGTACATTCAAGACGATGATTCTTTGACTGATTATTTGAAGGCGCCGTATGATTATAGGCGATGCATAACTTTAAACGTCCTTGAAATGTATATCGAAAAGGTGCCCATTAATCGACTTGAATTCATGGCTAGGGCTCCTCAGGAAGCCCGAAATAGCCCTCGTCGGGAAGCCCCGTCTATAATTCAGGCCGAAGTCACTCAAGCGGAACCTACTTATCAACACAATTACCCTGATATGAGTACCTATGAAAGCATCTTGACTAGCCAAATGCCTCTGGATAGATTAAGTCAGCAATTTGACGGGCAGTGGTAAATATTCATTTTTTACATCATTATTATTATTATTATTATTATTATTATTATTATTATTATTATTATTATTATTATTATTATTATTATTATGTGTAGTGGCACTTGAATACTGTTAATGATGTCGATTATATTATTTAGGGGCTATACACCTGATATGGATCATATTGGACGGTCTCCTCAATCGGGATGGAGGAATCAGGTTGGAACATCCTCAGCCTATCCAACAACTCAAAGCGATGGACCTTCCTCAAGTTTCGGTGCAGTTGATTACTATCGGTATGTCTATTTTTTTAACATCAATAGTGCTATTTGATGTGTAGTAGTTAAAACATCCTAATTTCTAATATAGGGAGAATGTGGTGGTTGCACCAAATTATAGGCAAAGGACTGCTATGGATGGTCCGGATTATCCGAATTATATAGTGACATCACCCAGCGATAGTAAGGAAATACCTAATGCAGAGGAAAGTGATGATGCGATTGAGGTTGGAATTAATCCTCAACATCAATTAGAATTGTTGTAAGACATGATGGACAGTCCGGCACACGTGGAGGAACTGAATTCACAGCAACCATTTGAACAGCAAGAGTCGACTCCGTTTCAGCCGCAAAGCCAATTTCAACAGCAAGAGTCGATGCCGATTCAGTGGCATTCCGATGAGATCCCCTATCTTGATCATCTTCAAGATCGCCCAGATGCCTTTGTCTTTACTAGGGATGATGATCATGTTCGGCGAAGTTTGTGGAAAGAGCCAGTGGATCTTTTAAAACAGAAGGTTCATATTGAAAAAGGGATGATTTTCAGCTCAAAAAAATCATTGCAAAGGGCTGTTAAGATTTATTGCATCCAGGGGATGAGGGAGTTTAAAGTTGACGATTCCACACGAAAAGTTTGGCGATTGGTCTGTAAGCGAAAATATCAAGGCTGCGAATGGATGCTTCGTGGTAAGGAAACTGCTGAAAAGATGTGGACTATTTCAAAGTTCTACACAAAGTACAGTTGTGATATGAGTGACCTCCCAGATGATCATTGCAATCTAGATACTAATTTGATTGCGCGTGTATTAGTTGTCGACATTGGAAAAAACCCAAGGTATCCCCTTCGCCTAAGTTTATTTTATTTTTGTTGTTAATATAATGTTCGTCGTTGTTACATGCTGATATTTGAACTTTTTCAGGTACCCTATTAAAGATTGTATTACAGCCATCCTGAAAGTATATAGCAAAACTGTTACTAGGAGGAAGGCGTATCTTGGGCGTAGGCGTGCACATGAGATAGTCTACGGCAATTGGGAGGGCTCTTTCAAGAAGTTGCCGAGATACATGGCGGCTCTACAACATTTCAATCATGGTACTGTTGTTGAATGGAAGCTCAAATCGAAACCTGGTGTGCCCGGTAATATTTTTGATTTTGTGTTTTGGGCATTTAAACCATGCATTGATGGTTTTGCTCATTGTCGGCCTGTAATATCAATAGATGGAACACATGTGTATGGGAAGTATGACATAAAGCTGCTAATAGCAGTTGGAATGGATGCAAATGGAGCTATATTCCCTCTAGCTTTTGCAATTGCAGCTAATGAGAGCATTAGTACGTGGGGTATGTTTTTGGACTACTTAAGGCAACACGTTATTAAGGATCGCATGGGAATCTGTGTGATATCAGACAGAAATACTGGCATATTGCACAATATGTTCAATTTGCAGGGGTGGTAGCCACCCTTTGCCTACCATCGTTATTGTTTAAGGCATTTGAAGGCAAACTTCCAAAAGGCATATCGAATCCCAACACTTTGCAATTGGATGTGGGCGGCTGCAACAGAGCATCAGGAGAAGAAGTTTAACCTGCAGATGGACATTATTAGGCGGGCGAATGAGGAAGCCTTCCACTGGTTGAATGCAATTGATAAAGACAAATGGACATTACACCAGGATGAAGGTAGGCGATGGGGTATGCTGACAACAAATAGCTCTGAGTCATTCAATGGTTTGTTAAAATCTGCACGCGGACTACCTGTCACCGCAATGGTGAGAATGACATTTAAGCAGGTTGTGGAGCGGTTCGTCACTCGATCAAAAGAGGCCAAAGCATATGCAGCAGAAGGTCTAAGATGGTTGCCAAAACCGTCAACACTGTTCGAGCACCACAAATATATGACTCAGAAACATGACCGGATGGAGTACAACCCTGCAGAGTGCATATTTGAACTCACAACAAGTGTACACCAAGGTAAAGGAGGTAACGTCCATACAATTTGTGAGATTCCAAGAACATGCACATGCGGCAAGTGGCAATCATATCACATGCCATGTTCTCATGTCTTCAAGTGTTTCATCACAATGGGAAAGAACGCCTCCTCGTACATGGCTGAGGAATATACAGTTGGAAATTATACAAGAACGTATGCTGGAAGGTTCTACCCACTTGGCGGTGAGAGTTATTGGCCACCGGATCCATTTTCAATGGTCGCAAATAAAGCATTTATCCGTAAATTCAGAAAGAATGCATACTCGCGTATTCATAATGAAATGGATGTTCCACCGGGGAGATACACTCGAAAATGCTCATTTTGCAATTATGTTGGTCATGATAAGCGCAAGTGTCCCTTACGACATGGTGGTCAAACTACATCTCGCGGTGGAAGTACCTCTCGTAGTGGAGGAAACTTTCGTGGTGGAAGTACCTCTAGTGGTGGTGGCACGTCTAGCGGTGGTGGGGGAAGATCAACTCAAGGGCATTAATTGATGAATGTTTTTTAAGATTTTTTCTTACTTTGATGATTGTATGATTATGCTGTTATTTTGAAGAATATTAGTATGTTAAGTATTTTCATCTACTCAAGGTTATGAATGAATGGTGCAATTTAATTAAGTTTTTTTTTTTTTTGTATGGATGCTGTCATTTTGAGAAACTTTTGATTAATTATTGATGAACAAATTTAAGTATTCGCAAAGAACTTCAAGATAATGTCGCCGAACCTTCAAACGAAAATGGCATTCGAGCACTTTTCAGCCACTAAAACGCCCATCCGAACTTTTGCGTATCCTTGATGTATTGATCCTATCTTATTAATCACACAAAAATAAGTAGGGTTCTATATAAAATATTGATGTTTCGGGGTCACGAAGCATGATTAATCTATGGTAAAAATACGTTAAAAGGACAATGGAAGAAGGATTAACTAAAAGAGTTGGAAAAAAGAAAAAAACAAACGCACTATAGCGCAGTAATTTACTGCGCTATATGACCTGTGTAAATACACTATAGCGCAGTAAATTAATGCGCTATAGCGGTTAACGGCTCCGTCTCCGTTACTGCTATAGCGCAGTAAAATACTGCGCTATAGATATTTTTGTAACTCTTTTTTTTGTTGGGGTATTTTGGTTCAAAAGGATTTTTATAGGGCTATTATGGTTCCGGACTCACAAATACTTCTATGTTATGAGAAACGTGACTACAAATAGTACGTAGCTTAATGAAGACATTAAAAAATTATCGAAATGCAGTAACAACTAACAAGCCCATCAATCTTAGGCTGGTACGAGATGGCAGTATTCAATTAAAAGAGTTTCACTCTTAAGCAATGTCTAAAAAAAAATTATTTCGGAGAAAAACTTGCCATGACAAACATTTACCAGGAACCATACTCCCAAGTCCCAATCCTCAGTAGAGGAAACAAATACAAAGGAGGGCTTCATATCACTCTTCGATGAACAGAAAAAGACTACCGTCTTTGGAGGTACTCACTAATTGTGAAAGTATTTGGAGAAAGAGTCTCTCACCACCTCATAAGAGCAAAATTGACATACCTATGGAAATCTACTAAGCAACTAATCCACATCGATTTAGGTTGGGATTTCTTTATTGTAACATAATTACGTTACTCTCAGTAATGATTTTCCGCTCCTTGCAATGCTTGCATGAGTTGATTTTTATGGTGTACCCTTTATTTAAAACGTCATAATCAATAATGATTCTCTCCTTAATGGGTTTTCATACCTCTTCCTTGTGGTTTGATCAACCTTTGAAAGCAATCAATTGTCACAAGACCACCAATTGTTCCTTATCAGACGTAAATCTTCATTCACCTCCTCCTTTTTTTTTTTTTGGGGGGGGGGGGGGGGGGGGGGCGTTGCGGTTGCCTATTCTACGACACGAGAGCACGTTTTCAGCATTTTACAAGCAAAGTTCAAAGCCCATTTTTCATAATCATCATTTTTGAATCTCAAATATACTTCTAACACCTATTTTGCAGCAATACCCATTTTAAAAATGTTAACACAACCTGAAATTTCAATAACATTCAAGCAAAAAATATAATGACGTTTTTTTTAAAAAAAATTAGAAAATAAATCATACCTCCTCCGTCCCAATTTAAGTGTCTTAGATGGTGTTTCGATTGGAACCAGCTTTTAAGCCACTTTTAGCTTATTTAGGTGTTTGGCAACTTTAAAAAATGCTTAAAGATAAGTGTTTTTAACCAAAAATAAGTCAAAAGTCATGCGTTGGCCAACTCTAACTTAGGATTTTACTTTCTTATCCCTTATATTTTTTATAACTCCCAAAGTAGGCGTTTGGCTATGCGTTTTCAAACCATGATTTGAAACCATGACTCCAAATCAGCGTTCGGACATGCATCTTCACTCATGATTTCAAATCTCAAATCATCCAAAAAGGCATGATTTGGGGTTTGAAACCATGGTTTCAACTTTTTTAAATATAAAATTTAACCCATAAGTTTATATTTTGTAAAAAAAAACCCATGAATTGGTAGATATTTTTAACAACTATCCCCATCAATCATTTATCAATCTCATTAACTTCCACCAATCTTTATTTATGTCTACCAACCTTTAATTTATGTGGGAGGATTATATTAAAGAGTAGTTACATTATTATTCATGTTAAATTTTTATTTTTATTGAACTAAAGTTTGATTAATTGATGTTGTATTTTTTAGAAAGACCTTCTAGTAGTGTACTGATTTTATTATGAACTATGACTTGCTCATTTGTTAAGATTGTATAAGAATTGAGAATGTCTTGATAGTTTTCACAATTTGTGGAGTTTTTATATCTATAAGAGAAAATACAATTTAAAATATTTAAATTGCATATTCAAACATGATTTAAAATCATAATTTGAAACCATATTTTCAAACCATGTTCAAACGGGCCAAAGTATCCTTCAGTACAAAAGCCCTACCAGCCTCTTTTCTCATCCTTTTCTCCATTCACGCCTTTTCTATACTCCATCCTTTCTCTGAAAATTTCCCTCATCTTCTTGATTGATTTATTTTTTATTAGTGAATTGAAATATAAATTAATTTTTGTTTGAATGAATCAGATTAAGATATCTTGGACAATCAGCTTATTTATTAGTGTTAATAGCAATAAGGATATTTCCCGCTTTTTTACCAAATACCTCAACAGCTTTTTTTAAGCTTCAATACTTTATTCAAATATGTAATTATCTTATTCTTAAAGTTCTGAAATAAACTTTAACTTTGCAAACTATATAATATTTAATTTGGTAGAAAATTCTATATTGGACTTAATATTATAATGGGTAGGGTCATAGGTTACTAATCTATTGAACTTATGGACTAATTAGTATTGAGCGCATATTACACGGGTAGGGATAAATATAAGATATAAAAATTTCGGGTACTAAATCTGATATCCAATCCATCATTCAAAAAAAAAAAAAAAAATCTGAGTCCAATCCTTAACCCAAAAAATTCAAATTAAATATCCAAAAAGTTCAGATTTCGAGTTGGCTCAATTTATATTCACCCTTTGAATTGTCAATTTATTAAATATAAAAAAAACACTCTTTTAAAGACAGATCCAAAAATAAAATAAGACATTCAAATTGATACCGAGAGTATTACACAGCAAACCAAAAAAATTTGAATAAAAAATTTACAATCAGCAATCACAACAATCGACATTTATTACAAAATAGGATAGCCAAAAACTCACGAAACGTGGCAACATCAATTTTTGATAATGTACTGAAAAAACAAATGGCCGTTCCAAAATGCCGGTGGCTCCAATGATTGAAAGAACACTAGCTAGTCTTCATATGTAAGCCAAGAAAATGATGTTGCTGGGAATCTATAGTACTGTTTGAGGAGGTTACATTAATTTGAGTAAAGTAAAACGTTAGTGGAAAACGTTTTTAATTATCCTACAACTCTGTTAGGATGTACGTGAATCTATAGTACTATTTGAGGAGTCGATCCGTGGCGGAGCCACATAGAGCCGAGGGTGTTCATCCGAACTCTCTCGGCGGAAAAAAAAACTTTTTTTACCTTTCTTATAATATCAATGAACACCCTCTTTTGTTCAAAAAATGAAAGAATGCACCCCTTTGTCCCCTCAATGCTTATTTTAATCCCTTTTTTAAAAAAAAGTGATGAAACCTTGACTTGATCGGATTTTACTCTGCGTTTAAAAATTAATTACTCCGATTTTCTCTGAACTGTCGAGCTGCATTAAAAAATATAATTAATTAATACATGTATGAATAATAACGTAAGTATAAAATATAAATATTAATGTGCAAGATATAAAATGTATTGCTATAAAATTAAGAAACAATTATTAATTGCACAAAAAATGATAGTATTACGCTGTACATGTGCAAAATAATAGTTCTTGAAAAATGACAATAAATTGAGAAAATTCCTAAAATAAGGATAATCATCAATAAATTGTTGAAAAAATGTAAAAATGTGTAAAAAATGTATTTCGTGCTCTTTAACGAATCAGGGCCCCCAAAACGTTAATTTTAAGCACGTCGAGCCAAAATTAGGTGTCAACAATTACCAAATGTGCAATAACCCAGCCCACATCCGTAACCGACCCGACCAACCCATCGCTACGACCCGACTCGACCCAATTATCTTTTCAACAAAAATGAAACCACTAGGGTTCTTGTCCTTCAGATCCGCCGCCACCCCCCCCCCCCCCCCCTTTTCCCTTTCTCTCCACTGCTCTCTCTTCTCTCTCTCTCTCTCCTCTACGTTTCTCCACTAAAATGGCAAAATCGCAGGCTTATTTCGCCTTCCCCAGACCGTGCATGGTCGATTTAGGAAGGGAAATTAATGTTTGTACCTCCCCATCACAGTTCAACGTTGAAAAGGGGGTTTTCCTTTTTCTCTTTTTGATTTTTTTTTATCTGAAGCCTTAATGAACTTTGTCCATTTGCAAGCTCAAATCCTCTCCTTTATCGGTTCCATTTCACTTTAGGGTACAAGCTTTAATGAATTTTTGTCTATTCCTCTCCATTCTGATCGAAAATCCGAACGTTTGAACCTTAAAATCCCGCCCAAAATTTGAGTACCAGCAGAACCCTAGACGTTTCTTTTCCTATAAATAATTGCTTTTTCAGTCAGTTAGGGGGAGTTCTGGCTAGCCGCCATCGCATCCCTAAAAGAAAGGTTCTTTCAACCACCCAAAATTCCCTAAAACATATATTCTCAGTAGTCGCAATATTTCTGAATATCGAGTCAAAAAATCTAAATCATTTTTTTCTGTTTTTGCCCTTGGTATTTGTTTGATTCGAGTGTATACGAATTCGGGATTCGTGGTGTTTCGAGGTAGATCGAAGACTCAAAACCCGGTTCGCTGCACTCAAAAAAGGTGAGCTACTCTTCCTTTAGTTGATTTCAGTTTTAACAGTATAATATGTGTTCGTGTGTTTATATGCTAAGTTCGATTCATGTTTAGTTAGATATGCTTCTGCGTTAGTTGATTTAATTTATACAGTTAAGCCATGTTCTGTGTAGTTTAGCTGACTGCTTTGGTATGTTGTTGTTTAAATTAAGTAGCTCAGCATGTCTATGTGTGTTAAATTAGTCCAGTTGTTTAAGTGTTTTAGCTACATTTTTGCTCAGTTTTAGTTTTATCCAAAATAGAATCATGTACGCTAGTTTGGTTGGTTGTTAAGCATGATTAACAGGTGGGTAATGCCCCTTTTTAACAGATCATCCTGCATAATGTGTTAAGTTGTAGTTAGATTTAACAAATCCTATATACTGCCTTAGGTTATTTTTGTTGGTTAATCATGCCCTATATTTTAGTTTAACCAGCTCTAGTTCAGCAAAACTTTGTTATTGATCTGACATGTGGAGTTTGTCAACTTGAGAATTTGGTGTATATGTATGAACTATACTAATATGGTATCATTAATGTCTCTATGCTAGTCCATAAGCTGGTTCTGATAGGTTTTGGTGTTGGCATGAATTTAGTTTGGGTTCATATAGTTTTTAGCATAATAAAGTGGGATTTAAATGATGTTAGCAGGTTTAAATAAGATTAACAAAGGTCTGAACTCAACTTCAATCAGCTTGTAAACATATAGTGTCTCGGATTAAACGCCATTTTCTGCTTAAAAATGACTGTCATGTTGTTCTGTCCTATTAAATTTGATCGTGCTTAGCTTCTGCCCCATATCTTGCTAATTTGAACTTCTTTGGTTAAATAAGAACTGATGCTATACCTATAAGTTTCAATTCTGTGGACTAAAGGTCATGTTAGCTTTGCCTATTATCCAAATACGAGTCAGTATACTACCACGCTATTTGATGAATGTTAAATTTGTTTTGATATGGAAGCCTGCCAGGCATATGGATTTAGTGAAGTTCCATGTATTTGTTTATCTTGTTGACTGTTGGTTCGTTCATGTTGGAATTCGTTACATTCTGATCTAAAAAATACTAAGCATATCCAATAGTTGTTTTAATAGAATGACTAATTTACTTAACTGATTTCAAAAGTAACTAGTTCACCCCTGTAATTGGCATACCTGCCAATCTGTCTACTGTTTTAAATATGACTTGAACCTCCGAATGTTGGTCTCTTATTGGTCTATTTGGTATAATTCGTAGTTGATTGCAATTCAGTCTGTTTGTTTTCCTACATGGTCTTCCGCGATTGTCTTTACTTTAACTGTGTTCATTCGTCCTATGTGATCAGAGCCTGTGGTAGAATTGCCCAGATACCTTCGTCTATGTCCTGTGTTTTTTTGTGTTCCTGTTGAAGTATCCCCGTGACATATTTGCTTCTGTATTCTCGAATGAGGCACTCTGTTGATTTATAATTAGAACTGAACATAACTGGGTCTGCTCCCCTCTTCATGACTGTTATCATTTCAATCAGCCCTGTGCATGTTTTATAGGACTGCTTTGTTTGGTATTTGGGCCTCATTGACCATTTAATCTGATTTCATATGGCGTAAATTTCGGCTGCAAGCTCTCGTTTTGGGCTTGAACGTTTTCTCTCAGTGTCCTTTTATTGTGTATGTGCTAATTCAAGCTACATACTTAGTTTCTTTGTCTAGGTCTTAGTCTTTTATTATATACTAATCATTTTCCTTTCATTTTTATGCATGACCATCGCGTGCGAGTCCGAGAGACTCGTCTTCTTCCGCATTCGGTGTTGGGCTAAAAGCCCAACGCAATCTCCTCAAGTCATTCCCATCAGCCCATCTGCGGCAACATAGAACAAAAGATTTACTGGGCCGAAGCCCAACAACAGCCTGATCACAGCAGTCCTAAAATGGGCTGAGCCAATTTAAATTATATCTACTCCTCTATTTTATTCTTTGTGCATTTAATTTGTATTGTATGAATAACGCTTTGTTTTGTTAATTTAGATGAACCTAGCGAAATTAGTGGGGTTTAGTTTTAGTAATGGGTAGTTAACTTAAGGTAAACCAACAGTTAATTCCATAAGATTTCATTCTCTCTTTCTTTTTTTTTTTGTTAAATTATTCATAGTATCTTCAATATTTATTTTCATTAGAATAACTGATTTTCAAAATAGCATGACTACATATTTTGAATTAAGATCGTGTTTTAGCAACTCAAGTATATTTTATGAATAACTCTTCAAGTTTGAATCAATCATGCATTTTTTTATTAAGCATAGTTAATGAAAGATAATAAAAAGGATAGAAAACTCACATCTTGTCTATATTCCTAAACTGCAAAAATCAAATTAATACCTCGCCACTTGAGTTATCTCAAATATTTATTAAAACGCTGCACAAACTCACATTTTCTTATACTTATATATTTTATGCAAATCTTATTTTAAATAGCATTATTATTTATAGCCTTAGCAATATTTATAAGTTTTATTTTATATGGAATTTGAAGTTTCCTTTTATGCAAATTATCATATTTTTTACAAGTCTTATTTTAAATAGCATTATTATTTAAAGCCTTAGCAACATTTATAAGTTTTATTTTAAATGGCATTTGAAGTCTCCTTTTTATGCAAATTATTATATTTTCTATAAGTCTTATTCTAAATAGCATTTTTCATTTAAAGCCTTAGCAATATTTATAAGTATTATTTTAAATAGCATTATTACATTTTCCTTTAAAACATTGGCGACATTTACAAGCCATTTTCTTAAAATTTAAAAGCTATATTTTGCATCTTTAGCCTTAATTAACCTAAGTTGGACGGTAACCATAACTAATGGATTCTAAAGGATGCCTAACCCCTTCCCTTTAGGATATAATCTAGAACCCTTACCTAGAATCACGCTAATTAAGCAGACCATTAACGGAGGTTTAGTTAGGCTTTACCTTAGTTAATAAATTAGGTGTCCTAATTCACCATTAAATTAATTAGGTGGCGACTCCTTAAAATAAAACAAATAGGAAGCACTAATATGTTGTACTCCTACATTAACCCGTTTAAATGGGGTATAACATTATTTACAACACCCATCTCAAGCTGATGGTTGAAAGATGTCTTCCAAGCCTAGCTTGGGTGACAAGTACACATGTTGTACTTGACCAAGACTCTTGGTAAGTAGATCAGCTAGCTGCTGCTTAGTTGATTTATGATGAGTTTTGATCATGCCTTGCACCAGCTTCTCTTTTACAATATAACAGTCAATATCAGAATATTTGGTTCTTTCATGAAAGATTGGGTTAGCAGCAATCTGAATAGCTGCCTTGCTGTCACAATATGTGCTCACTGGTTGCTTGATACTAACTCTCAGTTCCTTGTACAACCTAATAAGCCATGTAATCTCTGCTACAGTCGAGGCCATGCTTCTGAATTCTGCCTCAGCTGAACTTCCGGCCACTGGCCACTATCTCTTGTTTCTTGGATTTCTAAGATTCTAGAGCATCACCAAACTTCACCAAGTATACAGTTACTGATCTCCTTGTTTGCAGGCAAGTTCCCCAGTCTGAATCACAATAAGCAGTCAACAATGCAGAACTTTGTGAAGGCATGAATAATCCTAGACCAGGAGCTGATTTTATGTATCTTACTACCCTTAGAGCAGCCTCTATACGAGACTCTTTTGGTGCATGCATATATTGGCTCAGGACTTGTACTGCAAAAGATGTATCTACTCTAGTCATTGTCAAGTTTAACAGCCTTCGCACAAGCCTTTGGTACTTGTTCACATCTGCTAGAGGCTTGTCTATAATACTCTTGTCTGATTTATTGACATGAGTATCATATTCAATAGAGGTTAACCTTAGATTAGCATCAAGTGGGGCATAATCTGGCTTTGCACCACTCAACCCCAACTCTGAAATAAGTTCCAAGGCAATTTTGCGCTGAATCATCACAATACCAGCTTTAAGCCTAGCAAATTCAATGCCAAGGAAAAACTTCAATTCCCCTAGATCTTTCATTTTGAACTTTAGTTTGAGATCATTTCTAGTTTTGAGTATAAGAGTATCATTGCTTTGTGTTACTAGTAGATCATCAACATAAACAAAAACCACCACCAACTCATGTGCTTCCTGTTTTGTGAACAAAGAATAATCATAATGACTCTCAGCAAAGCCGAGTTGCATTAGTGCTTTTGTCAATTTAAGGTTCCATTGCCTTGGAGTCTGCTTAAGTCCATATAAAGACTTATGTAATTTGCAGACTTTACTAATCTCCCTTTGCTTGCAAAAACCTTGAGGGATCACCATGTACACATCCTCAAGAATATCACCTTGGAGGAAGGCATTATGCACATCCATATGAAAAATAGGCCAAGATTTAGAAGCAACAACAGCTAGAACAGATATGATAGTGACCATCTTAGCCACATGTGAGAAGGTTTCAGAGTAATCCAAACCTTCTTGTCGATTGAATCCCTTAGCAACTAGTCGAGCTTTATACCTCTCAATAACACCTGAAGCCAAGTACTTCACCTTAAACACCCATTTACAGCTAATGGGTTTTATATCAGGTGGAAGATCAACAATTGACCATGTGTTATTCTCTGCAAGAGCATCAATTTCAAGTTGCATAGATGCAATCCACTTGTCATCAAGAGCAGCCTCAGAGAATGAGTTAGGCTCAGAAATAACTGAGTATGTAGCAAGGGCAGCACCATAAGTAAGAGAAAGAGATGCATAAGTAACATGATTAGAAACTGGATAAGAGCAAGAGCTAGTAGGATCCTTGGTAATGTAGTCTTGCATCCAAATAGGAGGCTTAACATGCCTTCATGGTCTTCTAGATATGGAAATACCAGCAGGAGGAAGTGGTGTGGGAGCTGCAACTTGAACTAAGTCATGATTAGAAACAGGCAAAGCTTCTATGGGATGCTCAGAGGAAACTGAGGTGTCAGCAACATCTATATTATCAGCAGCATCTGCATGAGGGATGATATCATCAACATGAATAGGAGTGGAGGAAGTGACATCCGGAGATGACACATATGTGACTGCATTAGGAATAGTCATTAGTGGATCATCAACATTGGAGCTTGTGAACTGTAGAACAGGAAATAGAGAAGAAGAAGAAGAAGAAGAAGAAGAAGAAGAAGAAGAAGAAGAAGAAGAAGAAGAAGAAGAAGAAGAAGAAGAAGAAGAGTAGGAATGGCTCTTGGAGCAAACTTGTATGTCTTCCTTGCTTGAGTAGCATAGGCAAGACAGTCAAACACCTTAAGATGGTCCAAATCAAGTGTTGAGTTGTATAACTGCTGAAAAAGAGTTTGCTATGAAGGACTGAAGATGGAAACCTGTTGATCAGATACACGCTTGTTGGCACACATTCACCCCAAAACTGTAAAGGAACACTAGATTGGAATCTCAGAGATCTAGCAGTGTCTAGAATATATCTGTGCTTCCTTTCTGCAACACCATTTTGTTGAATGATGCCTAGAGATTGCAGTAGCTTAATGACCTGAGAGTTAAAAATCTCACACCCATTGTCAGTTCTCAATACCTTGACAGTGGATTTGAACAAATACTTAATCATTAATAGAAAATTTCTAAGAACCACTAACACTTCAACCTTGGAATTCAGTAAAAACACCTAAGTGTATCTAGATAAATCATCTACTAGAGTCATAAAATACCTCTTGCCATCATGTGTGGGTACCCTGTATGGTCCCCAAACATCACCATGAACAATGTCAAAACAGGATGTAGTAGAAGTAGTACTCAATGGAAAAGAGAATTTAGATTGCTTAGCCAAAGGGCAAACAGTCCAGTGTTCTGCAGGCTGATCAATACATACATTCTTGAAACAACTCAATTTTTTCAAAGTAGTAAAAGTTACATGCCCTAGTCTTCTATGCCACAAGCGCAAATTTATTCTAGATTTTATTGTTTCTACTGCAAAAGACTTTACAACTGTGGTCTGATCAACGTTTATTTGAGGTCCTTGAGACTTCAAAGGGCAGTTCACATTCAACACATATAGATCATTCTCAAGCCTGCCAATCCCCCTCACTCTCCCATTGAACAGATCCTGGAACAGGCAAAAATCAGGGTAAAAGAGTGCACAACACTTTAACTCCTGATAACGTGAAGCACGTTTCTATAAATATACATTTCTCATGCATTTTATTGTCCTAATTAATGCGATTGATCAAAAAGCACACTAAATATCCATTAGAGAATTCGCATACGGAATTGGCTTTTCACTTGATATTTTTTTTATGCAAATTTACACCATTAGACAAAGTATTAATGGCCTTTTGATCAATATTAAAAACCAATCCTCAAAGAGGAGCACAAGTAAGGGAGGCTAGACCTTATCTTACTGAGGCTTTTTACTTGATAAGAAAAAAAAACTTATGTCAAATTCCCAATTTAGGCAAAAGTAGGAAAAAAATTAGGCAGTAGTACAGCTGTACAGAGGGATATTAAACAGTCACAAACGTGAAAAAAGATAATTTTGGAATAGGAGGAAAACAATACCTATTAAGTGATAAAGTAATCTATATATAATATAAAGTTAGGCATAGACAAGGTGATGTGGCACCTCTCTATGACCTCTATTGGTATTTATCTTTTTTTGTCAATTTTTTAACCTTTTTTCTAATATTTCTCTCAAACTATATGCTGAAAAATACACTCACCCTATAAGATGTCAATAAATGTCTACACTAATTGCTCAATAAAAAGGGATAAACGTTGAAGACTTTCAGTGTTCAACGGTCACAAAAACAAACTGTCTCCTTCAGTATTTTTTTTTTTGGTCTCCTTTATTCCCCCCCCCCCCCCCCCCTACAATTTTTCTTCCTTTTCTTTTGTAAGTGCTTTATTAATGATAAAAATTGTTATAGGTTAAGAAAATTCAACAGGCACCGTTCTATATCCTCCATTAACTCTCTTTATTTTATTAAATGTGCTATGATTTAAAAAACTGTAAAAATCATTCTTTAATTCTCTTAATCATGTTGAATTCCAACAGTTTACCCTCATTCTTAACTCTACAATTTCATTATTACCCGTGTATATATGTAACATCCCCAAGACCAGAATTTTTGCTTCTATTTCCTTTTTGTTTTTACTGTCTTATGGGTATTGTTTTGCATAAAAATTTGCAGGATTGAGATAATGAGATGGGTTCATCTCACTGAAGAAGCTCAAGCTAGCAGCAATGTCTAGCCTCTTTTTTATTTTTTTTGGTAAGCTTTATTTTTATTTGTTGTTAGAGATTCAGATTTATTCTTGGTTACATTATACGTCCACACTACTGCTCATTATGCTTAATAGTCTAAAACCTGTCACCTTTCCTATTTCAAAAAACCATCTTCATGTGAGGATGAGTCTAAAGACATCTTCATATAAGGATGAAACTCTATTTTTAGTTTCACATAGGATCATAATTTATCAGTTTCTTTATTGTTTATAGTCTTCAGTTTACTCCATGCAAAATAATTGTTATAGCATTAAATTATTGGTTTGTATATTCTAGGTAAATTTCTTTGATCAGTGTACTCTACTGTTAAACCAACACCGACTTTTAGGTAAAAAATTTACTGCTGAATTAATTAGTGAGTTGTATACCGTTTTCGCCTAAAAACCTTTAATGTATATCATAAGATTTAGTGGAAAGTAAATAAAAAATTATTTATTATGTCTCTCTTATTTACTTTTTTTATTGTCTTTGGCATTAATTCAATGCTAAAAGCCTAAAATTATCAAAGTTTGTCTTAAGTCTACATTTGTGAGATGATTCTTCTTCTTTCTTCCCAGACTAGATTGTGTCGGATATTTTTCCTTTTTTGTCTTTATGAGTTTTGTGAGTAGGAAAGAGGGAGAAATGAGAGAAAAGAAAAAAATATAAAACAAAAAAACAATGAGAGAAAAGAGGGAGAAGAAATAAAAGGTAGAGGCTAGGGAAGACGCAATGGCTATTTATACTTTTTTGATTACATCACATTTTGCAGTTTTGTCCTCTTAATTTATCCAAAAGATTAAAATTTTGGTTATTCTTTATTCTTATATTTAAGATGTTTTCACAGTAATTGTCAAAATTCTCTCATTTTTTTCATTTATGTTCTTTGAAAAATACCATCTTTATTACTCACACCTCTTTATATTTTACTTTTAATAATGTTCATAACTCCCATGATTTTCAGGTCCATAAATGCCGAATAATTAGTTTAGAAGTTTAAGACATGCATGACCTTATCGTATTCCTTTAGATTTGTCTATATAAATTCATATGTTTTATTTTATGAGACTCCTATCAAATTAAAAGGTTGTCCTTTTCATTCCATAATTGAAGTAGTAACATTGTTGTATTTATTACAATATTATATTTATGTTTTGGTTTGGCTTCTAAAAAGGCTCTTGATGGTGAGTGGCTTGGTGGAGTGGATGTCGACAAAAGCTATGACAATTATGCTTTGATTCCCAAATTTTCTTCTATTTATAATGATTAAAGCTGCAGGAATAATGCGTTTATTGTATTATTTTCTTCTTTTTATAGATTCCGTATACTCTCTATGATGCCTCTTTAGTTAGGGTTTTATATGAAATTTTTAATTAATATAGTTTATTTTGGTTTAAATTAGTAACTTATGACTTTTTCAGAAGTCTGTTAACTACTAACTTAGTTTTAATATGTAAAATACGCCCTTTATTTAGTGTTCCTAATTATGCGTATAACTATGTGTAAAGCAACATTAGTGGAGGGAGAATAAGGTAATTTAAAAACTTTTACACACACACACACACACACACACACACACACACACACACATATATATATATATATATATATATATATATATATATATATATATATATATATATATATATATATATATATATATAATTTGTGAAATAGTTTATGTGATTTGCTTTAAACTCAATGTAAATGTAAATTGCCAGAACATACTGTATAACGTCTACTTTTACTTTTAAAGAAGATGATAACATGTGAATTCTAAACGTCTAGAGCATATCTTTTTCTCTCTCTATGGAATCAAACTATTAAGTGGTGGGTATTTCAGGACATACAGAAACGGCTAAGTCTGGACAATTCTTTTGTTTTGTATTTTTTATTTTACACTTTTATATATAAGGAGCAACTCTCAAAAAATATTTAAAACCCCTAACTTTTTATGTAGATATTAACTGTATATTAAAAATAGCATTATCATTATTATATAAAAAGAACATAAATTCTCTAAAAACTTCAACTTTTAAGAAATCAAAGAAATAATTGATTAAGAAAGAGTCAATTGTACAATTTTTCGTGGACAACTTCTAACATGTAATATTGCTTGAAGTATGAAAATTGTCACCATATTATATATAGTAAATTATTGGTATTTTTATGACCGCGCGAAGCGCGGATAAATTCACTAGTATATATTGATTACGACATAATTAAGTAAGAGTCTGAGAAAAGTTTGTATGCAAATACATGTTATGTGTATATTAATTAGTGAAAAAGTTAATACGAGTAAGTTTTTATCCTACAACATGGCCAAAAGTTTTTATCCTACAACATGGCCAACATTTTGCATTGAGAATTACTCTTACAAAATATAAAAAATATTACTTACAACTGCCCTCTTGTTAAAATATACCGTGAGAACACTACCTTTTAGCATACTCTGAATCTCAATTATATAACTCAAAACCATTAAAATTTCTCTCCAAATTCCCACACTAATCCGATTTTGTTGACTTCCTGGTAATTTTAACATGCCTTATTATACTACCTCCGTTCACTTTTGCTTATCCATTTTTAACTTTGCACACCCCTTAAGATTTAATAAATGAAGTATATATTTTATTATAATACCCTTATTAATTGGTATATAATCTCATTAGACTTGGAGAATAATTTGGAAATGAGTAATTAATGTTAAGGGTAAAACAAGAAATAAAAGTTTGTCTTTTCTTAATATGCTAAAATGGACAAGTAAAAGTGAAAATTTATTTATAGTATAGTGACAAATAAAAATGAACGGAGGGAGTACATTTTATTGCCGAAATCCATGAATTGTACGTACAAAACTGGAAGCAGTTGATGTTCGTGCACATGTTACTTTAATGACTTGATAACCGTAATTAGAGACCTCCGACATGTTCTTAACCATGCATTAAAAAAGAACATGATGTTGGGAACTCCTAGATCAAATTTTAGCGCCATCAAATGATTAACGAATAGTTGCAAGACAGAATACTTCCATGAAATTAACGAGAAGAAGACTAGATCGGGCTATAAATCAGAGGCGAAGCTAGTATACAATATACGATATATTATATACCCGTTCTCGGGAACCAAGTAGCTTTTACATAGACCGTGTACATATATTAAAAAATTCACTAAATATTTATAAATATTTGATTGTAACCCAGTTATTATTATACATATATTAACTCGAGTTCATCGTAGGAATTCTTTGCGGGGTACACGTAAAACTAAAGTAACGACACACGGAGCTAATCTTAGGGATAAAATTACTTGGGAATCAATGAAACATTAGGAATACTGATGGGATCAAAAAGTATTTTGGAGATGCTACTTTTAACGTCAGTATTTTGAATTCCATGGCCATCTCCATTCAAATACATGCATTGCGCTGTTCTTGCAATATTCTTTGCAATTCCAACAAATGTTTCGGAGAATAGGGAATTTTCCTTCTGAGTTGTGTTCATCAATTCCCATGTCCCCTTTATCAAAATTCTTATGTGTTCTCTTGCCTCATCTTCAAAAGCACCCTTTTCGTTCATGTAACACTGAATTGACTTGGGAACATCACCTCTTTTCAATTCATCCTGCATTAATTTTAGGATTAATTAATTGGAGTAAATTAAATGAGACACAGATTTTGCTAGACGTCTACTTTCTAATCCATTATCTACTAGTCATGGTTACATTTTAGTCCAAAATACTTATCATTTTATAAAATTAAGATAGACTTAGTTGTTTTCTTTCCATCTTTACTCTTACTCTAATAGAGACATGAAGAGAGACTAATGTGGTGAATGAAATAGTAGTATTAAACTGATATCAAGGAATAAATGAGGGTAATCTAGTTAATGTTTTCTTAAGAGGGTACAAAAGGCAAATATAACCAATTAAATAAAATGGACCGGAAGAAGGATTCATAAATTTGAAGGACAAGTGCAGTTTCAACTTTTTATGAAATTCATTTCACTTTGACCTTAAATGAAAATAAGAGCTTATTTTGCTGAAGTGATTTGACCATGTATATTTCAAAAATTATAGGCATAATAAATACGTTGCACTTGGTACTATATACATGAACAAAATCAAAATTGACACATAAAACTCATTACCGATCTCTCTGTTTTTACTTTATGTGATATGATTAGAAGTAGGGGCAAATTAACTTTTTTTTTTTTTTTTAAATTCATAAAATTTAAAAATTAAAATTTACATATTAAGAAACAACATTGATAGTACTATAAGTCATAACAATTAATACATCTAATATATTTAAAAAATTATGATCAAAAGAAAACTCCTTTTAACTTCCCAAATAGTAACTATGTCGCATGATGAAAAAGACGTAGTACAATTCATTCATTCTTTAGTTTTTTTTTTTTCGGAATACATTAGCATGCTATTTTTAAAATTAACTTTTGATGCAGTACTTAACATTTATAAATTAGAAATATCGTCTCTAATCATAAACGGACCATAAAGTAATTTTTATCAGGAGTCTAGATAAATTAGTTATTTTATCTAACAGAAGGGTGTGAAAGCATACCGACGATGTCCCCAAATCATCAGCGAAACGAAAAATTGTAGCAGACCATCGAATTATGTCAGGATAATTGTTTAAGGATTCCACTGCCTCTTTGGTAATTGAATCGCTGACAAGAAACAATGCGTGGACTAATACCATAGGAACTGCAATTGAGATCCATGCATTATCCATGTATTCTTTTAGAGTTGGTTTGTAGCCATTGTAGTACCATCTTGCTTCTCGTAAGTATGATTTGCACAAATCTGCCCACTAATAACATGTCTCAAATAATTAATAGTGCAATAGCTGGATTAATGGTTTAATTTGTGGAGTTTTTTTTTTTTTGTGGGTGGGTGGGTGGGGGGGGGGGGGGGTGAGACGGGGGGAGGTTGCAGAAACAAATATAACATGAATTTAATCAAAGCTCACTAAATAACCCCCTATCATACACGTAGATCTGCCTCTGTTTTATAAGTTTAACTACATTCATTCTTTTATGACATAATTAAAAAAAATATCAAATATCACTAAATTTCTAATGAATAATAAAAAAATTAAACAATAGTTTTGCAAATGCAACACTTATTCAGTAATAAGCAGGGGCAAATTTATGTATTAAATTTACCTAGTGGATTAGGGATCATTTTTTACTTAATATATTTTTGTCCTTTTTTTTAGTGGTGCACCCATATTTTAGAAATCTTAAACTCGCCTCTAGTGATAAGACATTTAAAAATTAGGCTGACAAAGTTTACATATTGAATTGGCCTCAGAGGAGATAATATGGCGTTTTGGAAAAAGAGGAATTAAAAGAAGGAGAAACTTTAAGTAGAATGAATCTTACTGATTTTGCAAGGTAGGGCAGGACGTTGATCCCATGCTCCTTGAGAACCTCATATGCAACTTCATTGATAATATTGAAAAGTGCCAGATAACATACTTTCATATACTCTGGAAGTTCCTCCATTACTTTTGTATCCCATCTGTATATAAATGACCATAAATCAAATTTTCTCATGACAAACACAAAACAAAGATGATCGGTTTGAAAACTAAACAAGTTAACCCCTAAAAGACAACAAAGATGGAAATTTACAACAAAAAATATGACGAGGTCAGGTACACTAAAAGGAGGATGTGAATGAAAGAACAGAACTACGAGTGGTGGCAATTTGAATCCAAATTTGGTTGACCCAACCAATTAGTTAATATTAATGTCGAATTCTATCCGTCCATTTGAAATATGAATGAGTTGAGTTTACTTGTTTTTTATCCGTCCAAATTCGATTCAACTCATTTGGTTATCACCAATTAACCGATGAATAAATGAATAAGGAAAAACAAACTGATAAATCTATAATCCTATATGCACCAAAATTTACAGATGTAGCTGCTTCCCTAAAGTTACTGACCTTTCAATGGCATCAGTGAATACTTCCAACTCGTCAAGAGTGCCATAAACATCATAAATATCATCTATGATTGCAATAAAAACAATGACCTTTGATATCATTCTCCTATAGAAGCTGTGTTGAGGCTCAAACGTTGTCCCCACTGCCCAAAACAAATTCTCCACCAGTCTATCCCTTGAAAATGGCAGCTTTTCTGCAAGACATGTATTCTTCCACCACCTATACAATCAAAATGAATGTTGTATGAGAGAAGTTATATCGGGCATATTCTAAACTATTTGTAAGACACTTTTACTAAAATATATTTATAGTGTAGTAAAATCTTTATTATATATTGTCAAGTAATTAATAGCTACTAAAAAGATCAAAAGATATCTCACCTTGACAGAATTCTCAAATCTTCTTGGTGTGTGGCTTGAACAATGTTGAAGTCCAATTTAGCAAGCTCGAGCAAAAGAGGATTAGCATCAGACATTCTCTCATAAATACTAATATACCACCCTGTCTCTAATCTTGGCATCATCCAATGTCTTGGAAGTTCCAAGGCATGGAGGACTAATTCGACCATTAGATTATTGTCATCAGTAGCACAATACTGATTATCAGCATAATTCTTTAGATGTGCCACTATGAATTTTGTGGCATTTTTCAAAGTGGTTTCATTGTCTGTAGAGAGATACGAAGCTTCGTATAATTGTAATAAACCTTTTGTATCGTTACAGATACTCTGCTTCAAATTGTCATTCTCATCCTTGAAATCATTGAATATATCTAGAACACAAGAAAAATACAGTGGTCAAAACCTAAATAAAGAAATGTTGACTTTCGTTTTCTTTCTCAATTAGGTAACAAGTAATCAAGTCAGATTTCACAAGCTAATAATGCATGTATGTTTTTAAATGTGTGTCCCTACTTAATAATCAAACATATAAATAATCCCGCATATATTAAATTAGTACTGTATGCTCCTGTTACTTGATAAATAATGAAAATACATTTACTAATAGACATCAGTTAAAAGTGGTCACGAGTCACGACTAGTTCCGTATGAAGTTATATTTTTTGACGTTATAATTCCTGAATGTAATTAATTGTCCATTAATAGGTTTACTGACGAATTCTCATAATCTACCTTTTTTCTGTTATTGAGAAATACAACTGTTAACCAACCAAATATCTGAATATGAAACAAGATCAAAAGATTGTAAAAACTAGTACACTACGTACCTTGGGAGATATCAAAACCATGTTGCCTCAAGAGTCTAAATTTCAGAGCGGTGTCGTATAATGAATCTCCTGTGGCTGCGCTTCGGTGAATTCTCCTCAAAATTTGCATGATTTCATTCTTGAAGTGGTAACTCATACCAAGCCTCTGTAAATTATCAATCAGCTCCAACTTTTCTAATTCTTGTGATCCCTCAACCATCATGTTCTTCATTTCCTTCTTCAGCTCGTTAAAACGCTTCATATACTTCTCTCCCTATATGAATGATACAACAATCAGTG